>NC_134355.1:286352701-286652701 GCF_048569485.1 Anomaloglossus baeobatrachus
GCGGTTTTTTACCACGGGTGCGGTAATCTTTGAATACCTGCGGAATTTTCTTGAGAAAATTCCATTTTCCAGTGCGCACATAGCCTTAATGTGGAGAAATGAAGGAGAAGTTTAGTTTACCAACATTCCAACAATTTCAGAGTCCTTTATATATTCTGCTTTTCTCTAATTTGGGCAGAAGACCAGAACAATGTTTTCGTGTTCCCTTGCGCTGCACACATTTCATTTCTACTTTCTCAGTCGCATGTGATGCGAACTGTGACTGTTTGCTTAGCAGATGAAAATGTTTTGTAGAAATGGAAACATTCCCCGAGTGCGAATCCATGGGAGGTTCCATAAAGCAGCATACTGAAGGAAACGGAAAGCCGGCTCCCCGTGTAAAACATCACAGTGGAAGACTGACTATTTCCTACATCTTCCCAGATTTGTCTATTCAGCATTCTCATATTAATAATGCTGGTGTATGTATGTATGTATGTATGTATGTATGTATGTATGTAAAGAGTAACTATGATGCTAGTGTAAGCTAAAATGTGTTTTGTTTATTGATAAAGCACTGGGGTAGAGGGGACATATAACTCTGAGGGTATAGTAGTATGCAGCCCCCATATTCCTCAATATAGTGTTGTGAAGCCTCCATACCCCTCCATATAGTATAATGCACTCAATATTCCTCCATATAGTCTTATGAACCCCCCATATTCCTCCAACTAGTCTTATGCAGCCCCCATATTCCTCCATGTACTATAATGCACCCCATATTGCTCCACATAATATAATGCAGCCTCATATTCCTCAATATAGTATAATGCAGCCCCCATATTCCTTAATATACAACCCTTGGCAAAAATTATGGACTCACCTGGCTCTGAGGATGTTCATTCAGTTGTTTACTTTAGTTTTGTGCCATGTCTGTCATCTGATTTTTTTAAACAAAAGTCATTTCAAATGGCAACTTTCTGGCTTCAAGAAACACTTAAAAAAAAAAAAATCATGAAAATATAATGTGCTAGCGAGTAACAGTTACTTTTCAAGACCAAACAGGGGGAAAAATTATGGAATCACTCAATTCTGAGTAAAAAATTATGGAATCATGAAAAACAAACAAGAACACTCCAAATACATCACTAGTATTTTGTTGCACCACCTCTGGCTTTTATAACCGCTTGCAGTCTCTGAGGCATGGACTTAATCAACAAACAGTACTCTTCATCAATCTGGCTCCAACGTTTTCTGATTGCTGTTGCCAGATATGCTTTGCAGGTTGGAGCCTTGTCATGGACCATTTTCTTCAATTTCCACCAAAGATTTTCAATTGTTTTGAGATCCTGACTATTTGCAGGCCATGCCATTGACCCTTTGAGTCTTCTTTCAAGGAATGGTTTCACAGTTTTTGCCCCATGGCAGGATGCATTATCATCTTGATAAGTGATTTCGTCATCCCCAAATAACTTTTCAATTGATGGGATAAGAAAAGTGTCCAAAATTTCAATGTAAACTTGGGCTTTTATTGAAGATGTATTGACCGCCATCTACCCAGTGCCTTTACCTTACATGCAGCCCCATATCATCAATGACTGTGGAAATTTACAAGTTCTCTTCAGGCAGTCATCTTTTTATTGTTTTTAGCTTTTCTGACTGTAAATCCCATTTCCTTTGGGTGGTTTCTTGCAGTTTGGTCAGACATTGACTCCAGTTTCCTCCTCTTCGTTCCTCATATGTTTTGTTCTGCATTTCCTGTTTTGGAGACACATTGCTTTGTTTCCTGTCTTGATGCTTTGATGTCTTCCTTGGTCTACCAGTATGTTTCCCTTTACCAACCTTCCCATGTTGTTTGTATTTGGTCCAGATTTTAGACACAGCTGACTGTGAACAACCAATATCTTTTTCAACATTGCGTGATGATTTCGCCTCTTTTAAGAGTTTGATAATCCTCTCCTTTTTGTTTCAATTGACCTCTCTTGTGTTGGAGCCATGATTCCTGTCAGTCCACTAGGTGCAACAGCTCTCCAAGGTGTGATCACTCCTTTTTAGATGCAGACTAACAAGCAGATCTTATTTGATGCAGGTGTTAGTTTTGGGAATGAAAATTTACAGGGTGCTTCCATAATTATTTCCTCATAATTGAGTGATTCCATAATTTTTTTTTTTCCCCCTGTTTTGGTCTTGAAAAGTAACAGTTACTGGCTAGCACATTATATTTTCATGATTTTTTTTAGTGTTTCTTAAAGCCAGAAAGTTGACATTTTAAATTACTTTAGTTTTGTGTCATGTCTGTGATCTGCTTTTTTTAAACAAAAGTAAACAACTGAATGAACATCCTCAGAGGCAGGTGATTCCATAATTTTTGCTGTGGGTTGTAGTATAATGCACCCCATAATGCTCCACATAGTATAATGCAGCCTCCTATTCCTCCCATATAGTGTCGTGAAGCCTCCATAGTTCTCCATATAGTATAATGCACTCAATATTCTTCCATATAGTCTTATGAAGCCCCCATATGCATCCATATAGTGTTATGCAGCCCCATATTTTTTCATATAGTACAATGCACCCAATATTCCTCCATATAATGCACCCCCTATGGCTCCACATAAATATCATACAGACTCATATTCCTCTATATAGTATAATGCAGCCCCCATATTCCTTCATATAGTATAATGCACCCCTTAATGCTCGTCATTAGTATAATGCACCCAATATTCCTCCATATACAGTAATATAATGCATCCCATATTGTTCCACTTAATATAATGCAGCCCCCATATTGCACTGCGCAGCTCCCATATTGCACTGCGCAGCCCCCATATTGCACTACGCAGCCCCCATATTGCACTATGCAGCACCCCTATGGCCACCGTGATTAAATAAATTCTTACTTCTCCTTGTTTCCCTGCTGCTCCGGTATTTTCATCATATGTCCACTGTTCTGCCACTCTGCACATCTTAGCACAGCGTGCACAATAGTGACGTCATCGCACTCCGCTGTGCTGAAGCGTCAGAACGCAGACACAGAGCTGCTCACTCTCTCATAATTGCTTTCAATTGTATAGGCCACTGCGATGCTGATACAATTGAAAGTGCAATCCTCGGCAGAGGCTCTGGTGCCAACGCTGACACCGGGCCCCCTTGACTCTCTCAGGCCTCATAGTGGTTGTGTGGTCTTTAGCCATTGGCGGTATGTCACTTGTCCCTACCGACTGCGAGTGGGGCCCCACTGGCTGTCCTGGGCCCCGGCACTTGCCAGGTGTGCTTGATGCTGACTCTGGCCCCGATATATATTTACTCATTTTGCTGTTTGTTGTTTGTTTTTTGTATTTTTTTGCTTTCCAGTTTAGAAAGAAAAAAAACTTGCAGCCTCCAGCTGGATGTCATGGCATATTTTTTTTCTTATTGTGCATCTATGGTTGGTGGTTCCATTCAGACAGAAAAACAAAATGTAGCCATTCATAGTCTGTGACACTGATCCCTATTGATTCACGCTAATCAATGGGGGAAATTCACATCGTGTTTAATGAAACATTACTGTCTTTCAGAATAAATGCCTAAGATCCCTAAGGCGATGAGCTACTCTTTATTGCTACTCTCTACTCTCTATGGAATCCCAGAATTTACACCAAATTACTTATTAGGGTATCTGATTATAAGTGAGGATGCTCTGTACTCGATAAAGCATCGGGTACTTGGGTACGCTCGGTAGTAAGTGGAGTATCACGGGCGCTCGGATGTGTAGTTTGTGAAGGATTTGACTCAAAAAGCCGGCTTCCTTCCCTGACGCATGGGAACAGGCACCCCAGTGAGAGCCACTTGCAGTCTATGAATGACTCACTGGGCGTAAAAAAAGGTTTTCGGATTCTAATTATTGTTAAAAAAAAAATAAACAAAACAAAAAAAATATGCCCACCCCCGGAAATGCTTTGTTTATGGCTGGCTGTAAGTAGGTGGGGAGCTGAACTGCCTAATCATTGACTTCCATTATACCATTTACTCAAGTCGAGCCTGTCCGAGCTTCTGACCTGCTCAACTCAAGTAACGAGTTGAGTAGACTAGAATTTTTCCTATATATTTCTCCTCTTTTATAAACTGTATCTTGATTTGGCTTCATAAACTACACCCAAATGTAACCTTAACTATATCATGTCTTGCAAAAATAAGAAAATTACTAATGTGCATAGTTTTGGATAAGCCATTGATCTTTCCATCTATCCTACTCTGCTGCTGACCAGCTGGCACCATCTCTAGGTTCATGGCTGTTAAGGCCCCTTTACACACTGAGACTTTCAGCGATCCCACCAGCGATCCCAATGAAGACAGCCGCGCGATCAGCTGAGCTGTCACTGAGGTTACCCGCGACCACCTCTGCATCCACCGCTGGATCCAGTGACAGCGGGTAACCTCAGTGACAGCTCAGCCGATCGCGCGGCTGTCTTCATTAGCTGCGTGGAGGTGACAGGAGCGGCCTGCAGCTCCTGTCACCTGCATGCAGCAGAGCTGGACGCGACGCTGGAGGTCCGTGGATTAGGCCGGACATGGAGGGCTTTTTGGGGCTGATTAAATTGGTGATGAGGGAATTTGTTTGTGTTTTTTATTTCTAATAAATGATTTTTTCGGGTGTGTGTGTTAATTTACTGTAATTTACAGATTAATCATGCAAGGTTTCTCGGGGAGACGCCTGACATGATTAATCTAGGACTTATTGGCAGCTATGGGCTGCCAATAACTCCCTATTACCCCGATTTGCCAACGCACCAGGGCAAATCGGGAAGAGCCGGGTACAGTCCCAGAACTGTCGCATATAATGTATGCGGCAATTCTGGGCGGCTGCTGACTGATATTGTTAGGCTGGGGGGCTCCCCATAACGTGGAGCTCCCCATTCTGAGAATACCAGCCTTCAGCCGTATGGCTTTATCTGGCTGGTAATAAAATTGGGGGGGACCGCACGCCGTTTTTTTTAATTATTTATTTCACTGCACAGTATAGACCCGCCCACCGGCTGCTGTGATTGGGTGCAGTGAGACACCTGTCACTCAGTGTGGGGGCGTGTCTCACTGCAACCAATCATAGGCGCCTGTGGGCGGGGAAAGTAGGGAATACGAAATTGTTTGAGCGGCCCGGCTTTTTTAAAATAGTAAAAGCCGCCGCAGCAGTGTGAATGCCGTGCAGCACTGCGCCGGGGATCGGTGAGTATGAGAGAGGAGGGGAAAATGACTGACAGACTGTGAGAGAGGGACAGAGATAGTGACGGACCGACAGAGAGAGAATAGAGACCGACAGATATTGTGACACATCACTCGTTTCCAGTGTTTTAAGTCCCCTTTACACACTGAAACTTTCTAGCGATCCTGCTGCACAACGGGAAACAAAGGACCAAAGAATGGTCCTGAACGATTTGTAGCGATCAGCAACTTCACAGCAGGGGCCAGGTCGCTGATGTGTTTCACACACTGCAATGTCGCTGGGGAGGTCGCTATTACGTCACAAAACCGGTGACGTTACAGCGATGTCGTTTGCGATGTTGCAGTGTGTAAAGCCACCTTTACTCTATCTTCTTGCTCACTCTATTCTGTTCTTCTACAGGTCTGCTCCCTAGAAATGCCGATATAGGATCGCCTTCTCCCGCAAATGCTTTCATGTCTTGTTTAGTTAAAGGTGGTCCATGGCCATTCTGATATTGGCGCACACTATCTCTAGAGCTAGTAAGGATTATAGTGTATTTGCTTGCTCTAAAGATCACAAACGACAATATCACGAAGGCCATGGAGCACATTTAATAAGAACAATAGATAATCATTTTAATTTCTATAGCGCCAACATATTCCACGGCACTTTACAATTCAGAAGGAGCAAGTACAGACAATATGAGACATTACAGAATTACACAGTTTATCAGATACCAAGAAGAGTGAAGGCCTTGTTCTCAAGCTTAAGGTCCAGTCACACTAAGCAACTTACCAGCGATCCCAACAACGATAGGGATCGCTGGTAAGTTGCTAGGAGGTTGCTGGTGAGCTGTCACACTGCGACGCTCCAGCGATCCCACCAGCAACCTGACCTGGCAGGGATCGCTGGAGCGTGGCTACACGAGTTGCTGGTGAGCTCACCAGCAACCAGTGACCAGCCCCCAGTCTCCTAGTTACAGCACACATCAGGTTAATTAACCCGATGTGTGCTGCAGCTAAATGTGCACAGAGCAGGGAGCAGCGCACAATGCTTAGCGCTGGCTCCTTGCTCTCCTAGTTACAGCACACATCGGGTTAATTGCCTGATGTGTGCTGCAGCTAAATGTGCACAGAGCAGGGAGCAGCGCACACTGCTTAGCGCTGGCTCCTTGCTCTCCTAGTTACAGCACACATCGGGTTAATTACCTGATGTGTGCTGCAGCTACATGTGCACAGAGCAGGAGCCGGCAGCACAGGCAGTGAGAGCGGAGGAGGCTGGTATCAAAGGTAAATATCGGGTAACCAAGGACAGGGCTTCTTGGTTACCCGATGTTTACATTAGTTACCAGCCTCAGCAGAAGCTGGCTCCCTGCTCACTGCACATTAGTTGTTGCTGTCTCGCTGTCACACACAGCGATCTGTGCTTCACAGCAGGACAGCAACAACTAAAAAATGGCCCAGGACATTCAGCAACAACCAACGACCTCACAGCAGGGGCCAGGTTGTTGCTGGATGTCACACACAGCAACATCGCTAGCAACGTCACAAAAGTTGTTCGTTACCAGCGATGTTGCTAGCGATGTTGCTTAGTGTGACGGGGCCTTTAGAATCTGTGAAGATAAAAGTATTTGCAGGACAGACAGTTCTTGATATCTTTGTACAGGCAATTTATTTAGGATTCCCTCCCAAAGGAGCCTAATGGTGCACTTGATGTGCATTGAAGATCATAAGTGTCGATATCTGCTTGGCTGACAGGTTATGTTGTCTGGTCCTGTTGTCTGGTCCTGTTTGAAGGAATGAGGTCACCTGACAGGAGGGCATTTCCAGGGTTGTTGAGGCATTGTCCTGATGGTCTCTACGCTGTCCCTCAGTTAAGGTGGAAGGGGGGGATCTATTGCTCGCAGACCTGTATCTTGTGCCTGCATGTTGGGACGGAACACAGACATGAAGGACTTCATGCTGTGTTTGCATGGGAGGAGGGGGACACAGACCCTTAGGCTCTGTGCGCATGCTGCATCTTTGTGGTGACCACAAAGATGCACTTTTTTGGGCCCACAAAATGCACCGTCTGAATGCATTTCCCCCCCCCGCTTTTTATGCCGTTTTTTACCGCGTTTTTGTCAAGTGCGTTTTTTTTATTCTAATCTATTGACTAGAAGAGCTCAAAAAAACTCTGGCAAAAACATAGAAAGAATCGCCATGCTGCATCTTTGTGGTCACCAGAAAGAGGCAGCAAGAAAAAGCTGTAAGGTGCGGACAGAAAAATTGAAATCTCATAGCCTTTGCTGTGGAAAAAAATTGCATGTAGTTTTGGGAACAAAACTGCACCCAAAAAAACATGCAAAATCGCGTCAGAAAATACAGCGTGTGCACAAAGCCTAAGACCTTTTTATGCTGTGCCTTTATGGAGAGGGTTTTATATCAAAAAGGGTCTAGTTTGGAGGTCACTACTTTTATTTACTGTAAGTAGTCTTTGTGATTAAGTAACCTACATTTAGGAATTTTTCTATTAGAACTGGACGAAGAATATGTGGCTTTCTTTTAGCGTCTTCTATATTGAGCTATTATCACTGTGTAGCAGATCCATAAAACAGACACTATAGAACAAATTACTTTATTTTAGAGTAGATAAGGTTTTCCTAAAGGCCCAGTCACACACAACGACTTACCAGCGATCCCGAAAACGATGCTACCTGATAGGGATCGCTGGTAAGTCGCCGGGAGGTCGCTGGTGAGATGTTACACAGTCAGATCTTACCAGCGATGCAGGAACGATACAGGTCGTAGTAGCGACCTGTATAACGATCTCAGCAGTCACTGTGACCCTGTCACACAGTGTCAAACACAGCGATGTGTCCTGCCCAGCAGGACATCGCCTTTGAAGAAAATGCCTTGGACCATTCTGCAACAACTAGAGATCTCACAGCAGGGGCCTGATTACTGGTAGGTGTCACACATAACAAGATTGCTAACGGGATCGCTACTGCGTCACAGAAACCGTGACTCAGCGGCGATCTCACTAGCGATCTCGTTATGTGTGACGGTACCTTTAGTTGGGTTTCTATTGTTATAACCGGAAGAATATACCTGAAGGTTGTGCTATTGTTCCAATGACATTTAAAGGAAGTGTTATTCTTAACATTTGTAAGCAATCTCATTCTCTTTACTGGGGCTACTAAGAAATCTGATCTATAAAATTTGTGTGAACTCTTATTTCTTTATATCTAGAGTTAGAAGAAGAAGCTACAGAGGAAGCAGAAACAAAAGATGTTCCTGAAACTGCCATCAATCTGGAAATTTCATTTGCTGAGCAGGCTTCAAACCGTAAAGAGTTCCCTACTGTCAGGAATGAGAAGGAAGATGACTCCTTATTACCAGTGAGTATTCTCCTATGTTCTGTAAAATTCTGCAATTATCTTGAAAATTTGACAATGTAATATAGTGGTGTAACCTTCTGAGAGTGAGTACTCCACCTTGAGTGTAATAACCTCTTTAGAGCGCGTTCTCCCATTTTATGCATTACCCTCTTCAGAGATGTCACTACAGTTCTTGTCATCTTCAAGTGTTGGTTGTAGCAATTCTAAAAGTCAATTTTGACCTTTAACGAGCCTAGCCACATGATTGAGGATAAGAAGCCAAATCGGAAACTCTATTTCCAAGCATAATTCCGGGTACTTTGCAGCTTGTAAGTGCAAAGCAGGAGATCTAATTTGGTATGGCTTATAAGTCTCCTTACACCAATTTGGCATACTCCGACAAGGAGAAATGTCTCCTTTAAAACCTTTTTCGTAGGAAGGATTGATTTTACAATGTGTACTAATCTGAAAAAATGTATAAGTCCTGTCAGATACCAATTATACAAATAGCGTTTTGACAGAAGAAGAGCGCGCAAAGTCTCTAGTAGTAATGGGTCATTTGTAGTTTTGAGCGAGTAGTTGACCATTCATACTCTCTATTTTCTGTTAGCAAGTACTGTCAGCTACTCACATATTCGTTACGAGTAGCGGGCACAGTGTAAGTCAATGGGATATACTCGCTAAGTAGCGAGTAACCCGTAAGCCATACTATTCGCTACTTGCATGAAAAGTATGGCTTCCAGGTTAATCGCTACTTAACGAGAATTTCCCATTGACTTACAGTGCACCTGCAACTCGTAACAAATATGCGAGTAGCGGACAATACTCGCTAACGGCATAGTGAGTATGAATAGTTAGCTACTAACTCAACACTAGTCATTTATGAAATAGCAGGCAGGTTTACCTAGCTCCTTTTTATAGCTTTATGTGGATAAGAGCCCACTCCCAGCTGAAGGTTGCTTGCACATGACATTTTCTTGCTGTGGGTAAAATGACTGTCCAGCTGCTGCTGTGACCAAAACCTTACCAACTCACTGTGCAGCTTTCAGGGGTTTTCCCACGAGCAAAGATATTAAAGTTAATTTTAATCAGTAGTAGTAATGAACGCACACTAAAATGCTCAATACTCGAATCGAGCAGGTCAGGACCCTTCAATGGGCTTGATTCGAGTGACTAAAACAAAGGAAGTCAATGGTAAACTCAAGCATTTTTCTGGAACACTCTTCCAGGAGGTCTGGGTGGCAGTAGAATCGCTGAAATGGATGAAGACTGCACCCAAATGAAATGTGAGCAGCATGGGGAAGATGCCTGGATGCATCTATGACTTCCAGGTCGCTGCTGGGAATATTGTCGCCAGAGTGCTACCCCGCTTTTTTGGACTGACAAAATCTTAAAAAAAAAAGGATTTTACAGTAAAATATGTTAAGAAAGATTCTTTCCTGTATAATGACTTGTATATACGGCAAAATAAAAAAGAGATAAGTCTCCTCCACACCTTTTGGCTCTGTTCACACGTAGCGTTTTTGCTGCATTTGAAAAAGTGCTGCAAAAATGCTGAAAGCGTTGACATGATTCGTCTTTCAAAAATGTAGAAGTTTTCTATTTCAGTCGGGGAAAACAATTGTGTCCCTTTACATTATGAAATCTCCTAGCTTTTGCTGGTACTGTAAAAATCAGCTTTTAATTAGCATAAAACTCATGAATAGAAGATAAGCCGCAGCAAAAATGCAACGTGTGAACATAGATTTAACAGCCGGGCCATCTCTGTGTTTCCCAGTCACTTATTACTAGATATTGGAGTAATAATTTCCACAATGGGATGTGTTTACATTTTTTTTCTTCCTATGCTTAGATAATCTTATATATGTGACCGTTATGTACTGTATAATGGCCGTGTCTGACTGTACAAGGACTTGTTCTGATCATACCACATCTGGGCAGGGGAGGAATCACAAAAATATATACACAGGACAACATGGGATTGCAGCTGATTCTTTTTGTGAAGTGAAATATTTCCCTGCCTGTTTTTAAAAAATGTTTTTTCACAAAGAAGGAATAATTTGTGATCCCGTACTGTAATGTCTGTATACTATTTGGCATCCTCCCCGGCCCAGGAGATGTAGTATGATCAGACCATGACCCTGTACAGTCACACAGCCATTACACAGTACATAGCAGGGACACAAGCAGTTGCGCACAAGAGTTTACATACTCTGGCAGATTTTTTGCTTTCTTGGCCTTTTTTCAGAGAATATGAATGATAACACACAATCTTTTTTCCCACTCATGGTTAGTGGTTGGGTGAAGCAATTTATTGTCATACTACTGTGATTTCTCTTTTTAAATCATAATGAAAACCAAAAATATCCAAATGACCCTGATCAAAAGTTCACATACAATGGTGATTTTGGCCTGAGAACATGCACAGAAGTTGACACAAATGGGTTTTAATGGCTAGGTAACATCATCACTTGTGACCTGTTTGTGTGACGCCCTGGCAAAACCAGGTAGGCACACACTAGGCCCCCGCATAACACCTTCCCTCACATAGGTTACATACAGCCGACCTGAAACCCTAGTCACCCCCCTCAGGGCAAGACAGGCATACCAGTGGGCAGGACCAGGCGGTTAGGGAACGCCCACCTAGGGGTCGAGACAGCCCGGGGTGGGAAAACCAGTAGATTAAAGGGTGCTTTACATGCTGCGACATCGCTAGCGATCTCGTTAGTGATGTAACACGCCAGATCGCACATACGTTTTGCCGAGATCGCACATGTGACCGGCGCTACAAAAATGACCTATGTGCGATCTCGGCAAATCTTATCTGCGATCTGGCGTGTCACATCGCTAACGAGATCGCTAGCGATGTCGCAGCGTGTAAAGCACCCTTTAGTCTGTAGTTCAAGTTGAGAGGAGTGGAGGCTGGAGCTAGGTGTAGCTACAGCAGAGGAGAAGCTCAAGTTGAACGGTGCCAGGCCCCTGGTGCCTTGGCTAGGTGGCAGACGGTTGTCTCCATCAGCAGAAGACGGCTCGTTAGATCCAAGGTGGATCGGGACAGGGTTGGAGCCCGCGGGTACCGACATCTGAGATCCGGCCGGAAACCGTGCACAGAGCGGGTACTCGGACCCTGAAGCCAGGACCGGAATCAACGGCCTAGCTTATCAACCGATTGAGGGCAGGATTATAGGTCCTGTCCCAACCAAAGTCCCAAAAGCAGACAACCACCCACAGAGAGGGATAGGGCAACCGCCAGGGCCCATAGATCCCACGGGTCAGTGGGCACGGCTTCTCAGATACACAGCAAGCCAGGAGCGGATTCCCGTGTTCCATACCGGGAAGTTCAACACAAGCAAGCACAGTGCAGAGAGGAAAAGATGGTGACCACCAGCCCGGGTGGAGGACCAGAGTACAACCGGCCGCGGCGGCCGGCAACCAGCACCTTGGTTTACCAAAAGACTTGTGTGATTCATTTAATTGTGAGTAACCAAACATCCCCTGGTACGTCCGGGCGCGCAAGCCCCTGTCATCGCCATACATTGCACACAGACACTGGGCCCCAGGGCAACCGTCCCTACCCACGGAGGGGTTAACATCCGGCTGCCACTACATTTCCCCCGGGTATCCCACAACAGCAGCAGTGGTGTCCCACTTCACCATACACCGTGGGTGACGTATCAAACTGAATATGGCGAATGCCGTACAACTACGTCCCCCTTTTTATTCGGTGTGTCCACGTGACCCCCGGGTCCGGAGGATCCCTCGAGCCACACAGCGTGTCCGGATCTGAGCAGCCCAGCTGCTGCGGGCATGGGGGCGGCACATTTGCTTGTAGCCAGTGTGTGTGCATAAAAGCTGAGTGAGTTTCTGGGATCCAGACAGACTCTCTTGCATCTTTCATCCAGCCACTGACGTTTCATGTACCATGTTTGGCAATGAGGATTACTCACGCTGCAAATCCCTGGTCTTACCTTCTCTAGGGGTCTGTTTCTTTCATCACTTTGATAACGTCTGCTGTATGATTGTCAAGCATCATAGAAATAGTACACACGCCTAAGAAGAATCTGTTACCGCCAACCAGGCTGATGGGAAAATTTAGATAAAACCTTGAAGCTCATGTCTCAGGAAAGACCCGGTCCATTAAAAACAAAATAAGTGGTAATTAAATCTTCAGACCTGATCTCAGGATATACTCCGTTTCAAAGGTAGAAGTCCTAAAAAGTCCTCTTTAAATGCAAGATTATACAGCATGTTAAAGGAATTGTCTTATCTCCTTAATTCAGAAGCGCACGGTTACCTAACTCCCAGACTTCCTCCATATTGTGGTGAGTTCTCCTGCCTAATTAACAGTTTGAGGCAGCAGCATCATTGCTCTACTGTTCCAAAATGTGCTTTCCCATCACTGCTGTATGAGCCAGCTGTAACTCCAGCAGAGCAGTGGTGGATTGGTTTTGGTGCCAACAGCAACCCGCCTATCTTTAGAGAAGTTCGTAGAATAAAATAAAAAGAGCTTGTAAGCACTGTGCTTCTTTACTCAACTGCTACTGTTTTGACAAGCCCTATCCAACAACACCTTTCAATGAAGATGATGATCATTTACTTTCAATGTGAGTACATGATTGTTTTTGACAATCGTTGACCAAATACAATTTTTGGGATATTACAGAACTACAGGGTTCCTGAAGCCAAGACTGGCATCACAAAGATTGGTGATTTGGCTCCTCAGGACATGAAGAAGGTGACTTCTCTAGCACTTATCGAGCTAACTGCCTTGTATGACGTCCTGGGCACAGAACTAAAACTTCAGCGACCTGCCAGAATGAGAGTTAAAGGTAAGAATAAATGGTGTGTGTTCTGGCTGCAAACCAAAACCATGTACCCTTGTGAGTCCAACAAACCAATGATTAACTTTTTAATACATTTTAGGTGACGAGGATGTCCCAAAGTCTATAAATGTTTTGCTGTGAGCAGCATGCAAGTAATGTATTTTGTTAGCGGCATTAATGCAAATTTTCACTAAATTATTTTTGCCGAAATTTTAATCATGTAAAAAGGGGTTAAAAGCACTGATGTCAGAAGATACTGAAGTCAATATTAGCATGATGTGGATACTTTTTGAGCTTGGTAACCATGAGGAAGCCACACATGGTTGGGGGAAAAATTGAGTCTTGAGGCGCTTTATTCTTGTTCAGAGCTGCTCATCTTTGGGAACCACTAGCCCCTGGTGTCCTTTCATTTGCATATGTCACCCACATAAAATTTAGCTCCTCAAGGATTTGTCTTTATTTTGTTGATTCACCTTCTCCGGTAGTTTGCATTGGTGGTTTTAGGAAATAAAGGGAGTAGTCTTTTTAAAATGTCGGGCGGATTTGTACCTGTAGTAATAAAAATGAGCTTCTTTTGCCAGGTATGTTGCATTCATTGCAGAGTTTTATTGTATGAGCTTTTTTTCTTTTCTCTGCTTGGCATTAGTTTGTTTAGGTTGCATTAGGTTGGGGATTTGTTTAAATACTATAGATGACAAGAATCAGTTGTGACCACTCAAGGGGACACTGTTTGCCCTTACAAGGTCAAATTTTTTATCATATATATTTTTATTGAAAAATTATTAAATTTTAATAATACATTAAAAATTGGAAACCACCTAAAAAACCCTGCCGGTTACCTATCATGCAAACACGGACTATGCCAAATTTACAGCTTATTAATCAGAAGATCAAAAAGAAACAACAAACTGAATAAGACAGTGGATCAGTGGTTAGCACTGCAGCCTTGCAGCGCTGGGGTCCTCGGTTCAAATCCCACCAAGGACACCATCTGCAAGGAGTTTGTATGTTCTCCCTGTGTTTGCATGGGTTTCCTCCGGGTTCTCCGGTTTCCTCCCACACTCCAAAGACATACAGACAGGGCACTTAGATTGTGAGTCCCAATGCGGACACTGTTGCTGATGTATGTAAAGTGCTATGGAATTAATAGCGCTATATAAATGAACAAATATTAACTATAGAAAAGCCTGGACGCCTGCCCTGAAAGGGCTCAAGGGAGGGCAACATGACTGAGGAGGGATGCTAGGCCTGAGGGTTAGCAAGGGGTTAATGTTCAGTGTATTTTGTGCGGGAAAAGTGGGAGGTGGAGTTATAGGGCTGTGGGGCCATGTAATTGGTCAGGGGGTTGCTAGTGTAGGGGAGTATATACAGGGTTGGATTAGGAGGTGGGAGGTCATTCACTACCTGGAAGACGTCTGGAATTGTCCCGCCCACCCGCCCTAATTTTGGATTCCTGGCGATCGTCATGGAGAGACGAGGAGGATCGACCTTGTCGCAGCAGTCGGCGGAAAGGAGGGGGGTATTTGAAGTCGGTGGATTGCACAAAGAGCGGGGGGGAACCCAGTGCAGGAGCGGGTTACCCCTGGTGTGCAATGGTATGGTTGGTGGGTCCCTGCTGTGCTAGGTCACAGCGGGACATGTTAACGTGGGACCCTGCTGTGCTGGGTCACAGCAGGGCATGTTAATGTGCTGGGTGTCCTCGAGCCGGTGTGGTGCGGCTGAGGGCACATTGTGGAGCAACACTCGGCTGGGTGTCCTCGAGTCGGTGTGGTGCGGCTGAGGGCACATGGTGGAGCTGGTGTTGCAATCATGTACAAAGGGACTCTTCACTTACCCCTCCTTTGCTGGTGGTTATGCTTATGGAGTTATTTACTATATTTATGAATAAAATGTTATTGATTATTTTGGTGTTAATAAACTAGGCTGCTGTGGCCTTTACATCCAATGTCACGCAGTCTGTGTCTTATTTTAGTGGAAAAGTGGTAAAAGGTGGATAACTGGTTTGGGTCAGAACGGCAAGTTAGGGCCGTCCAGACTTTCCTAAGTCATGACTTTCATCAGTTATGCTGCCATAAAAATAAACACAACCAGTAAATATAGATATCACTATCATATAGTAAAATGTAACCAAATGGTGGAGCAACTGGAAAACAACAACCATGTAATGCCGCCACACAGTCACTAATACTGTCTACTGTTGCTGAATTGAAGAAAATAATATATAAAAACATCAATATTCCCATAAAGGTAGTCTGCAGAGTAATATCATGTTGCATACTTAGCACTAATAAAAAAGACAGAATAACCAAAAATGAAATCCCGTCAATGTTTGCTTTTCTATTTCTACCTGTTGTGCAAAGTGTCTTAAAATTCTGTACTTCACAAGGAAATAGCATTATTCTATGGCCTCTCATTGCTCTTTTTCCCATCAGTCATTTATTAAGCAGAGCGCCTCTGGTGTCTACACATAAAATTGAAGCTGAAGGTAGTAGCCTCAATTACTTTTTCTTCTTCTGTCTGGAACCGGCGCCATTCTTGACCTCTAGCGCTTGGTGCAAACATTGTGACTTGGGCACTCGGCTTTTATTCAAGGCTGCTGCAGTGGATCTTGCAGCATTCCCTAATTTTATCGATTAGGCACTAATATTTAGGCAGCTATTTGCAAATGCTATTTATGATCCTTATGGTAGTGTTAATTGGGCACTCAATGATACAGGTGCATCTCAATAAATGAAAATTTCATCAAAAAGTTAATTTATTTTAGTAATTCAATACAAAAAGGGAAACGCATATATTATATAGTCATTACAAACAAAGTGATCTATTTCACGTGTTTATTTCTGTTAATGTTGATGATTATGGCTTACAACCAATGAAAACCCAAAAGTCATTTTCTCAGAAAATTAGAATATTATAGAAGACCAACTGAAAAAATTATTTTAAACTCAAATGTTGGCTACTGAAAAGTATGTACAGTAAATGCCTCAATACTTGGTCGGGGATCCTTTTGCATGAATTACCGTATCAATGCGGTGTGGTATGGAGGCGATCAGGCTGTGGCACTGCTGAGGTGTTATGGGAGCCCAGGTTGCTTTGATAGCAGCCTTCAGCTCGTCTGCAGTGTTGGGTCTGGTGTCTCTCATCTTCCTCTTGACTATATCACATAGCTTCTCTATGGGGTTTAAGTCAGATTCAGATGAGTTTGCTGGCCAATCAAGCACAGTGATACTGTGGTTATTAAACCAGGTATTGGTACTTTTGGCAGTGTAGACAGGTGCAAAGTCCTACTGGAAAATGCAATTTTTATCTCCAAAAAGCTTGTTGGCAGAGGGAAGTATGACGTGCTCTAAAATTTCCTGGTAGACGGCTGCGCTGACTTTGGTCTTAATAAAACACAGTGGACTTACACCAGCAGATGACATGGCTCCGCAAACCATCACTGATTGTGGACACTTCACACTAGACCTCAAGCAGCTTGGATTGTGGCCTCTCCACTCTTACTCCAGACTCTGGAAACTTGATTTCCAAATGAAATGCAAAATTTACTTTCATCTGAAAACAACACCTTGGACAACTGAGCAACAGTCCAGTTCTTTTTCTCCTTGGCCAGGTAAGACGCTTCTGGTGTTGTCTATGGTCTGAGTGACTTGACACCAGGAACGCGATAGTTGTACCCCATGTCCTGGATACATCTTTGTGTGATGGCTCCTAAAGCACTGAATCCATCAGCAGTCCATTCCTTGTGAATCACCCCCACATTTTTGAATTGCTTTTTCTTAACAATTCTATCAAGGCAGCGGTTATCCCGGTTGTTTTTGCACCTTTTTCTACCACACGTTTTCCTTCCACTCCACTTTCCATTAATATGCTTGGATACAGCACTCTGTGCACAGCCAGCTTCTTTAGCAATGACCTTTTGTGGTTTACTCTCCTTATGGAGTGTGTTAATGAAATAAACACTTGAAATAGATCAGTCTGTAATGATTCTATACAATATACGGTATGCGGATGCCTTTTTGTATTGAATTACTAAAATAAATTAACTTTTTGATGATATTCTAATTTATTAAGATGCACCTGTATGGTGTGAGCAGTGGGGTGGGTTGATAGCCTTGGTGCGGCGGAGTCCTGGGTTCAAATATCACCAAGAACAACATCTGCAAGGAGTCTGTATGTTCTCCTTATGGTTGCTTGGGTTTACTCCAGTTTCCTCCCAAACTCCAAAGACATACTGATAGGGACTTTAGATTGTCAACCGTAATGTGGACAGTGATTATCACATCTGTACAGCACTGTGGAATTAATAGCGCTATATAAGTGGTAAAATAAGTAACTTGGACATTCTCACTACATTCTTTCGGTGTTTTGTCATAGACCATAAAGCAGCATTGTCTACTGAAGCATTACATAACCTAAGCCTATATCATAATGTAAACAGAATTTATTTAGATCCATGAATGCATAAATATAAAAGTCAAATATGTTATATAAAAGAGAAGATTTATTATTTATACTAGACTGTTAAGAGAGAGGATATAATTTACAGTTAGTGTATATTCTCTTTTTTTGTAAAGAAATGTTTTAATATTAAATGTTTGCTTTTTTTCTACTAGAATTCGGCATTTTCCAGGTTCCTTTGTCTGTATTGCTGGAGCTAGATCAGAGGAAAAATCCAGGCACCAAAGTCCCACTCATCTTTCAAAGTGTATGTTTTCGTTTATTCCATGCTAATTCACTGTAAAAAAAAAAACAATGCTTGGTTGCTTTTACACTGCGTTTTGTCCCCTGTACAGTGGTCCCGTCGGGGCTTGCATCCGAACCGCTGCAAAACAATTTCGGAAGTATGCGCCGATGGGGCCATGGACTATAATGGTGCAGACTGAGTGGCCGTGTGCTCTGCCGTGCACCATTTTCAGTCGTTTACGTCTCCTGGAGGTTGACACAAAGACGTAGTAGACTGCATCTGGGCGTTTATTGAAACTTTTCCCACAAAAATATATATCAATCTAATCCGCTCCTCCTGCTCTGACATCTTGCCTGAGGATGAGATACCTTTTTCAACAATAACCAGTTATCCAAGATTTCAGAAATTTGTGGGTGCTTGTAAACTTTGTCACTTCACCCTCCCCTGGCAAGCGTTTTACACTGATCTCCATGGATCCCCTAAGCCTAATTCTACACCTACTTTACTGCATATAACTAATATGTATTTCCAGAAAATACACATCATATAATTTATATAGAGCTTTTTTGCCAAGTGTTATCGGAGCAGCCAGGATGACAGGTGCTCCTGAAGACAGATGACCAAGGAGAATGGGGGGAAAAAAAGTGCCCGATCAGCAGTACATTTTCTTCATAATTCTTCTCTGACTGTTCAATTTTCCCATAATCTGATCATTATAATGACTCATTACGTATTCATGTTCTTTTCCGCTCCTGGTTTAATGATGGTATAAAGGAATGCTGTAGCACTTTTATACATAAGCCTAGAAATTGCTCACTGATAAAAACCTGCTTATAATTTCTCATATATTTTTTTTCTTCTGTAGCTAATTGAACAAATAGAAAAAGGAGGACTGGAAACGGAAGGTGTTCTAAGGATACCTGGAGTGGTTTCACGGATTAGGGTAACTCATATAGTTATATGCTTCACATGTGCATATGGTTTCTGCTTTATTTCACATAATAGTGCCATCCATAGATTGCATAACATTGTCTTCCTTGACTAAATGGGGTTTCATTCTCAAACTTATGCCAAGAGTATCTGTTTGGGATTGGTTAAAGTCTAGTGAGGCACCCCACGGGGCCGGGGTTTCTTTTACTCATCACCGGGCCGGTGATGAAGGGGGGGTCTTTGGGGGATGTCACGCCGGCCCCGAGGCGTCCACAAAAGGGGGATATGAAGGAAGGGGGAGATGGTGGGGGTAGTTGTCTCATGACGCCACCTGTGGTATGTGGCTATGAGGGGAGCCATCGCTGCAGGGTGTCTCTTTCCTCCGGGGCGAATAGTAACGCAGCTTGGGCGTTTGAGCTCTCCACAGGTAGAGCTAGGCCCCGGGGAGGATGATGATGGTGGAAGTCTATAGCGCCAAAACGCAAGGGCGATGGCAATGACAAGGACGACACAGGGGCTGCGGTTCAAAGTTCTCTTTACTCACTGCAACTGTCATCACCCTTGGAGTGCCAGTTTCCACTATGATGGGCTCCAGCCCATCCCTGATAGTTCAGAGGCCAGAACCGGTGTTATGAAGTGTGAGCCCTTCCCTTGCTGCGCGATGTAAGACAAATCCTTGGAACCTCTAGTCCTCCAGGAACTCCTGTGTCCATTCTTAGTGTTCTACCCATATAGCAGGCAGCACGAGTCTGTGCTAGGCTGGACCGTGATCACAACTCCTGGCTCAATCTGCTGCTGTGCCCTGGGAACTTGAGGGGGGCAAAGGGACCTGCAATCCCCCTGCCCAGCGGATTCTGATGGTACAACGTGAAGTGTACGCCACCCTTGGGCTCTGCACTCTGACTGCGCCGGTCCCGAGGGAACTATCAAGCTCACTCCTTAGCTACTCTGTAGACTCCTATGTTCCACGGATGATTCTCCTCTCTTGTGGGTTAGTTGTCTCAGAACTTGTCCAGGCACAACCTCCCCGTCTGCTGGCTGCAGACCTTCTCCTTGAACTGTGTGTGTGTGTGGCTCCTCTCTACCCCCTGGCTGCAACTCCTCCCCTACCCTGGGTCCCTGTCACTAGTGGGTGAAAGCCCCAGTGTTTAGTGGCGACCTTAAGACAGTACCCTAACCCAGTCCACCATGGAGAGGGCTCCAGTTGTGTGTTTATTATGTTTTGATGTGAAACCGGCACTGACCTCCTCCGAACCAGAGATGAGTACTGCACCTTAAGCGATATCCAATACCCTGTGGCGACTGAAGCCTCAGGGGCACCACACTAGTCTTTGGGAACATCATCTACCATTAGGCTGAGCTCACACGGCAAAAAAAAAAAAAAGAGCGAGTGGAATGTGAAAAAAAAAAATCGCATTCCACCCAGACCCATGTTACTCTATGGGGCCGCTAATATAAGCGATTTTTTTTTTCTCAGCCCTAATTGGACTGAGAAAACAATCGCAGTATGCTGCAGGTGAAATCCAATTTGTTTTCACTCACACCCATACAAGTCTATGGGTGCGAGAGAAACATCACATTGCACTCGCATTACACTGGTGTAATTCGAGTGCAGTGCGAGAATCGCATCAGCTGATAATGGAGGACATATGGAGATTACGCCCTTCCTCCCTCTTCTCTGCAGCGCCCACCCAGTCCTCCGCGGCTGTGCTGTGATTGCAGGATCGCCTCACAGTGGCATGACTGTCGCATAACTATCGACTTACACTCCAGCAGAGCAGGAGCTGAGTGTCATGCAATTGACCCTCCATTTATGCCCGTGTGTTCCCAGCCAAAGGTACCTGTCAGTAGGATTTCACACCTAAACTATTTATATTCTTATGTAGCTCTTTCAGAGACAAGTCCAGCAATACCTCTACATGGCCATTGTGTTACTCTGGTACTAAGAAATCAGCATTTTAATTGTTATGCAAATGAGGATGAAAATCTAAAGCCTCTGTCACACCAGCTCTATGCCTTGTCCAGTGTCCCCTCCTCCTGCTTGACTGATGACTCTTTTGTATGAAGTCACACAGTACAAAGGGTGTCAGTCAAGAAGGAGGAGGTAGTACTGGGTGGGGAATAGAGCTGGAGTGACAGGAGCTTCAGAACTACAGATCAAGCTTTGATTTCTCAGTAAGCAGAGAATGGTCCGGCCATGTAAATGTATTGCTTAACTTATCTTTAAAAGAGCAACATGTAGATATAAATAGTTTAGGGGGAGGGGGTGTGAAATCCTGGTGACAGATTTCCTTTAAAAATACTCAATTTGCTTACTTTTGTACTATTTCACATAAGATTATATTGGAACTATGTAAGCAAAAACAATATAGACCTTGCAAAATTGATTTATTTCTTCAATATGTCTAACACGAATATAAAAAATGAGTAGCAAAAATGCACAATTGCCAAAAAGTAGTGACTATTACATTATATCCTTGAGTTATATGTTAAGTCTATTGTTTGCAACTTTCTTTTTCTCTTCTTATGAAATATATTAGCTGTAATTACATACTGTGGAGTTTGTTTAACATTAATGAAAAAGGATAAAGGATGTTATAGGATATTACATACACCATTCTTGTGGAGCAGGACGAACAAGAAATCTGACCCGCTGAGCCACCTGAAGATGCTTTTACTCTTTAATTTTAGCTCTGCATAGATGTGACACCATTATCTGACTTCTACAATGTGTATATTTTTGTTAGTTGCTACGAGCATAGAAAGTCTTTATGATCACAGTAGTCTTAAAGCGGATGTGTCGCCTTAAATAAGACAACATATGAAAGCTACAGGTTCCTACTGTAACTACATTGCAGAAACCGTGTTTGGCCATTTAGCTTATGAGTGTTCTGAAAGACTAGTGAACACTGAAAACATGGACAGAATTTATCAAGCTTTTTTGTTTATTTTTTATAACATAGCTACATATGGTAGGTTGAAAAATCTAGTTCAACCTTCCTCCACCAATTCTACATTTTGTTAAGTCATTTATAACTGACAATGTTGTGTGTACTGAGGAAATCATCCAACCCTTTTTTTTAAAAGCTGTTATAGTGTCAGCCATTACTACCTCTTGTGGTAGGGCATTCCACAGTCTGACTGCTCTAACTGTAAAGAACCCTTTCCTATTTAGCTGCCGGAATCGCCTTTCTTCCACTCACTGGGAATGCCCCCTGGTCCTTAATATTGTCTTTGTTGTCATAGTATTGTCTTTGGAAGGAATACGTCAAGGAATAAGCCCAAAACTGAATCCCATATTCCAGATGTGGCCTTACAAGTGATTTATAGAGGGGTAACAATACGTTGGGATCGCGGGATCTAATCTCTCTTTTTATACACCCTAGAATCTTGTTTGCTTTAGCAGCTGCTGCCTGACATTGAGTGCTGCTGCTCAGCTTATTTGTAATGAGAATACCCAAGTCCTTCTCCTGTTCTGTAGTCCCGAGTTTACTTCCATTTAAAGTATACACAGCTATAGGATTGCTCCGTCCTAGGTGCATTACTTTACATTTATCCATTCAAATGATTTTTATTAGGTTTTGTAGTTAACAAATCTTGAAATCATGCGTTACAAAATACTTTACATTTATCAACATTAAATCTCATAAGTTTTTGTTTTGGTTTCTTCGTAACAAAAACGACTGCTAGATTAACATGCACCAAATGTATTAGGAGGCACTTTAAGCCTTAGATATTTGAAATATCAAAGAACTGCCCATGCATCAACAACTGAAATCTATGCCGGCTATAGGCTAATTGGACTAATAATTTACAACAATTTTTGGCATCAATTACTGGCACTGTAGTGTGTTGTAGTAGAACATGACTCCTCTCGTTATGTCCTGTCTGCTTTTTTGAAAAGTCATGAGTCCAGTACTAATAGGCAAAAAGTTAAAAAAAGTGGTGCAAAATTTTGCAGCTTTTTTTTTAGTACCGAAAACTGGCATAAAGCTAATGAAAAACAATTCTGTGTAACTGTTGTGTTCGTTCACAGCTCCACAAACCGCACTAAATTGCACTCAACACTATACTTTTACTGAAATATTTTCTGACCCAGTAATAACAGTAGCCATATGAAAGCATCCCATATAGCCACAAGCTATGATGCTCTTATACAAGTCATTGAATTGTAGGTTTTATACCACCCCTTTTAGATTTGAAGTGTTCCTTTCCATTAAGTCTCTTCTTCATCATCTGAATGGGGAGAATTACAAAGTGCTAGTTAAAACAAGAAAGTTTTGTTTTTTCCTTGTTCTTCTCTGTCCTGAAGAATGGCCTGATTTTCTAATGTTATTGTTCACTGTTCATTTCATGGCTTACTAGCCACTGTTGAAGCGTCAAAGCAGTGGTCGAACGTGTGCAGTGCTTACAAGCTCTCTGTGGAGCTTGTAAGCACTGACCTGAAGTTGGCCAGATCACTGAAGTACAATGTTGATCCTGACCCCACCATCTTCAATGTATCTACTCTCCTTCCATGCTACAGAGGTGACTATACTTGTACCTTTCGGACCATTAGTACAAATGGTTTGAACTGTCAGTAGAGCAGGAGCGCACTGCCTCCAGCAAGCAGATAGCCCGGGTGACTGGGGAACAGTGCGCTGCTGATCAAACACATGATGGAACCCCTTTAAAAGGGTTATTGAAGGGGAATTTATACAGAACATATAAATTCTTATCATACTTGTCAGTCAAATAATCAGACTAAACAGTGGAAGTGTAAAAAAAAAAAAAAAAAATGATCCGATGATTTAAAAAAAGTGAAGCGGTGATAAGCTTAAGCTGCGCTCACATCAGTGGTATTTTGCTGCAAAACCGGATCCATCATTAATGCGTTTCAGTTCCATTCATTTACAATGGAATCGTGGTAAGATGTGATGACATGCGGTTGTGTATGCTGCATGCAAGCACATGTCACCGCAGTTCCATTGTAAATGAATGGAACTGAAACGCATTTATGACTGATCCTGTTTTGCGGCACAATACCGCTGATGTGAGCGCGGCCTTAGATTAGCATTCTGGAAGCAGCGGCCATTGATCACAGCTTTGGCCAAATGGAGCTCTCCAAAGAATGGAAGAAAGCTGCTAACACAAGACTATGAATAGCAGATAAGCATGAACCAGGGGTAGTGGTTTAATTATCATCTGTAAGTCCTGAACCGGACTTCCTCTTTAAAACCCACAATCCTCTACAGGAAATTGTGAAAACCACAGCTTCCTAAATATCTGCACTGTAGTGCCATTTGGCCGGCAGTTATTCTGCATTGGGTTATTTTATGCTTTTTAATTGACATATTAAATTGATCACCTGTAATTGTTTTTCAGTCTTTATGTATGGATTTAGAAGCCAAGTTTTACGAGGGAACATTCAACTGGGATACGGTGAAGCAGCACGATGCCGCCAGTCTCCTAAAGTATTTCATCCGAGAGCTCCCTCTTCCACTGCTGACGGTGGAGTACATGAAAGCTTTCCATTCTGTGCAGTGTAAGATTACTTTACTGTTTCATTAAATTTGGTGCTCGACTTTGGGAGATGACGTGCCTGGGACAGTCATCATTTTATGTAGAGAAACTGATTATGCAGTACATATTAAGTAAGAGCATTGTATGAAAGGGCTTTTTATTCTGGCTACAAAGAAGCCACTGAAAGCTGGAGCTGACCTCCAAAATGCTGGTTCTGGCTTTTATTTCTGTGTATGACATTGTGACATTGCTTCATTGCTGAAACACCGTACATGTACATGCCGCGTCATTGGATTATATGATTACTTACTAGTGATGAGTGAGCACTACCATGCTCTGGTGCTCGGTACTCATAATGAAGAGTTGGATACTTAGATGGGGGCAACTCGAGTATCTGAGTATGATGGAAATCAATGGGGAACTCGAACATTTTTCCGGAGGATTTCCTAGAAAAATGCTCTAGTTTCCCATTGACTTCCATTATGCTCTATAATCGAGTCGAGCCCATCCTAGCGTCCAACTGTTCGTTTCGAGACCCAAGCATGGTAGTACTCGCACATCACTATTACTTACACTGTTGAATTTACCTAGAGAAGAACAGAAAGAAGATGGTCAGAAATCAACGCAAAATGAGCTATACTGAAGTGATAGACAAGATATCACACATACACTGTAAGCGTTCCCAGTATTTTAGGCCTTTTAATAATGCTGAAAAAAATAGAATTAAAATAAAACTGAGTGTAATAAAGTAAAAGTAATATAATCACATAAGCCATATTTTGATTCAAGGCACACTTGCATCAAAGCAGTATATAAGCTCACAGACCAGGAAAGTGAGTGGTAAAATGCTAAATATGGGTGCGAACTATGTAGATACTATAGAAGAAGAGTGCTAATCAGGAGCTTCATATAATTCTGTAGGAATGCCAAAATGTGAATCCAGGGGTAATGATCTTGTGCTCTAGTTCCTTCGTATCAGCCCAATAGCGCAAATATTTACGCCTACAAAATGCACTTTCGTTGGCTGATTTGATTGTTCATATCTGTAAACTAAAGATTTTCTTCCTATCGAAAGCTGATCATTTTTTTCTTAAGGGCCACGATTTGCAGGCATAAATGAACCTTTCTTTGTCGCTCCATTGGGAGACCCAGACAATTGGGTGTATAGGCTATGCCTCCGGAGGCCGCACAAAGTATTACACTAAAAGTGTAAAGCCCCTCCCCTTCTGCCTATACACCCCCCGTGCTCCCACGGGCTCCTCAGTTTTTTTGCTTTGTGCGAAGGAGGCAGACATGCACGCACAGCTCCACAGATTAGTCAGCAGCAGCTGCTGACTATGTCGGATGGAAGAAAAGTGGGCCCATATAGGGCCCCCAGCATGCTCCCTTCTCACCCCACTCTTGTCGGCGGTGTTGTTAAGGTTGAGGTATCCATTGCGGGTACGGAGGCTGGAGCCCACATGCTGTTTTCCTTCCCCATCCCCCTTAGGGCTCTGGGTGAAGTGGGATCCTATCGGTCTCCAGGCACTGAGACCGGGCTTCATCCACAACTCCTGAGGAGCCTGCTGGATAGGAGCCGGGTATCGTTCAGGGACATGGCCCTGCTGCTTTAAGGTACTCTGTGTCCCCGTGGGGACCGCGCACAGCAACACTCCAGCATTGCTGGGTGTGCTAGTGCACCGGGGACCGCGGCGCTGACCGCGTTTGTGCCATTATACACTGCAGCGTCGCTGAGTGTATTTGTGTATGGGGACTACCGCGCTGACCGCCGCTGCCATTGTTTTTACTGAGGCGCGGCTGGGACTGTTAGTGCGCCGGGGACTCTGCGCCGGCCGCGCTTATACGGCGGCCGCGCTTATAACTCGAGTCCCCGGCTTTTGGGCCTAGTCTCTTTTTCTTCCCGCCCCCAGCCCTGCCAGTCAGGGGAAGGGCGGGACGCTGTACAGCACGGCAGCACTGAGGGCTGGAGCATGCTTTGCATACTCCACCCCCCTCACTGTGCACAGTGAGGCACCAGCTCCCGCACTTTCTGGGTCACGCCCACGGCTCCCTCCTCTCCTCAGGACGCCGGCAGCCATTCCTGTCAGCTCCTAGGACGCTGCAGATGGGAGACAAACTCTAGGGGTCCCAGGCAGGGATTCTGGTGGCCACACAACCGCTTTAAGCGGGCGGTAAGCAGCACCTGAGGTGCTGGCCCCACTTGTGCAGTAGTGTGATTATAGTTTATATGTTTACAGGCTATACTTTACACTGTATGGTGCACAGTTGATTTCTGGCTATATACCCTGTTGTGTTGCTCAAAGGAGACAACAATATGGCGCCCACAAGAAGCAGGGTGCCAAAACACAGGCTTACTATGCTGCCTGCGCCGCATGTACAACCTCGCTACCGGCAGGTTCCACTGACCCTCATTGAGTCCACTGCTCGGCCCCTGTGGCACTTACTCACTCTGCTAAGAGGGGCCCAGGGTGAACAGCCAGCTAACACTGTCCAGGTGACGGGGACGGAGTTTGCAGTTTTTACTGACAGACTTTCTGAGACTATGGCTAAAATACTAGAAGCTTTGCAGTCCAGACCGGTATCTCAGACCATGGGCACTGTGGAATCACTGCCCCCTAGTCCCCCTCAGTTGGAACAACAATGTCCCCCCGGGGTGTCTCATAGATCCCAGGGTGAGGTCTCTGACACGGACCGCAGTCCCAGACCGCCTAAGCGAGCTCGCTTGGAAATCCCCCCGACCTCATCACATTGTTCAGGGTCTCAGAGAGATGACTCTCGGAATGATGAAGCGGAGGTAGCTGACCAGGATTCTGATCCTGAGGCCGCTCTCAACCTTGATACTCCTGATGGGGACGCCATAGTGAATGATCTTATTGCGTCCATAAATAAGATGTTGGATATTTCTCCCTCAGCTCCTCCAGCAGAGGAGTCAGCTTTTCAGCAGGAGAAGTTCCGTTTCAGGTTCCCCAAGCGTACAGCGAGTATGTTTCTGGATCACTCCGACTTCAGAGAGGCAGTCCAGAAACACCGAGTTTGTCCAGATAAGCGTTTTTCCAAGCGCCTTAAGGATACACGTTATCCCTTCCCCCCTGACGTGGTCAAGGGCTGGACTCAGTGTCCCAAGGTGGATCCTCCAATCTCCAGACTGGCGGCTAGATCCATAGTTGCAGTTGAAGATGGGGCTTCACTCAAGGATGCCACTGCCAGACAGATGGAGCTCTGGTTGAACTCCATCTATGAGGCTATCGGCGCGTCTTTCGCTCCAGCATTCGCAGCAGTATGGGCACTCCAAGCTATCTCAGCGGGTCAAGCCCAAATTGACGCACTCACACGTACGTCTGCGCCGCAAGTGGCTTCCATAACCTCCCAAACGTCGGCATTTGCGTCCTACGCTATTAATGCTATCCTGGACTCTGCGAGCCGTACGGCGGTTGCAGCCGATGCTCTTCTGCAGGCGTTGGACACTCTGAAGGTAGAAGGAGTGGTGATCCCTGTTCCTCTTCAGCAACAGGGTCACGGTTTTTACTCCAACCTGTTTGTGGTTCAAAAGAAGGACGGGTCTTTCCGTCCTGTCCTGGACCTAAAACTGCTCAACAAACACGTAAAGACCAGGCGGTTCCGGATGGAATCCCTCCGCTCCGTCATCGCCTCAATGTCCCAAGGGGATTTCCTTACATCGATCGATATCAAAGATGCTTATCTTCACGTTCCGATTGCTCCAGAGCATCAGCGCTTCCTGCGCTTCGCCATAGGAGACGAACACCTCCAGTTCGTGGCACTGCCGTTCAGCCTGGCGACAGCCCCCCGGGTTTTCACCAAGGTCATGGCTACAGTAGTCGCGGTCCTCCACTGCCAGGGTCACTCGGTGATCCCTTACTTAGACGATCTGCTGGTCAAGGCTCCCTCCCAAGAGGCATGCCAGCACAGCCTCAACGCTACTCTGGAGACTCTCCAGAGTTTCGGGTGGATCATCAATTTTCCAAAGTCAAATCTGACACCGGCCCAATCGCTGACATATCTTGGCATGGAGTTTCATACCCTCTCAGCGATAGTGAAGCTTCCGCTGAACAAGCAGCGTTCACTACAGACGGGGGTGCAATCTCTCCTTCAAGGTCAGTCACACCCCTTGAGGCGCCTCATGCACTTCCTGGGGAAGATGGTGGCAGCAATGGAGGCAGTCCCTTTCGCGCAGTTTCACCTGCGCCCTCTTCAATGGGACATCCTACACAAATGAGACAGGAAACAGACGTCCCTCGACAGGAACGTCTCCCTCTCTCAGGCAACCAAAGCTTCCCTTCGGTGGTGGCTTCTTCCCACTTCATTATCGAAGGGGAAATCCGTCCTACCCCCATCCTGGGCGGTGGTCACGACGGACACGAGTCTGTCAGGGTGGGGAGCAGTTTTTCCCCACCACAGGGCTCAGGGTACGTGGACTCAGCAAGAGTCCTCGCTTCAGATCAATGTTCTGGAGATCAGGGCAGTGTATCTGGCCCTAAAAGCGTTCCAGCAGTGGCTGGAAGGCAAGCAGATCCGAATTCAGTCGGACAATTCCACAGCGGTGGCATACATCAACCACCAAGGCGGGACACACAGTCGGCAAGCCTTCCAGGAAGTCCGGTGGATTCTACTGTGGGTGGAAGCCACAGCCTCCACCATATCCGCAGTTCACATCCCAGGCGTAGAAAACTGGGAAGCAGACTTTCTCAGTCGCCAGGGCATGGACGCAGGTGAATGGTCCCTTCACCCGGACGTGTTTCAGGAGATATGTTGCCGCTGGGGCATGCCGGACGTCGACCTAATGGCGTCCCGGCACAACAACAAGGTACTGACGTTCATGGCACGGTCTCAAGATCCCAGAGTTCAGGATTGGTCGCAGTTTCAGCTCCCTTATGTGTTTCCTCCGTTGGCACTGTTGCCCAGAGTGTAACGCAAGATCAGGGCCGACTGCCGCCGCGTCATCCTCGTCGCTCCAGACTGGCCGAGGAGGTCGTGGTACCCGGATCTGTGGCACCTCACGGTCGGCCAACCGTGGGCACTACCAGACCGACCAGACTTGCTGTCTCAAGGGCCATTTTTCCATCTGAATTCTGCGGCCCTCAACCTGACTGTGTGGCCATTGAGTCCTGGACCCTAGCGTCTTCAGGATTATCTCAAGAGGTCATTGCCACTATGAGACAGGCTAGGAAACCAACGTCCGCCAAGATCTACCACAGGACGTGGAAAATTTTCCTGTCATGGTGCTCTGCTCAGGGTTTTTCTCCCTGGCCATTTGCCTTGCCCACTTTTCTGTCCTTCCTTCAATCTGGACTGGAAAAGGGTTTGTCGCTCGGCTCCCTTAAGGGACAAGTCTCAGCGCTCTCTGTGTTTTTCCAGAAGCGCCTAGCCAGACTTCCACAGGTATGCACGTTCCTGCAGGGGGTTTGTCACATCGTTCCTCCTTACAAGCGGCCGTTAGAACCCTGGGATCTGAACAGGGTGCTGATGGTTCTTCAGAAACCACCATTCGAGCCAATGAGAGATATTTCTCTCTCACGCCTTTCGCAGAAAGTGGTTTTCCTAGTAGCAGTCACTTCACTTCGGAGAGTGTCTGAGCTAGCAGCGTTGTCGTGCAAAGTCCCTTTCCTGGTGTTTCACCAGGACAAGGTGGTTCTGCGTCCGGTTCCGGAATTTCTTCCTAAGGTGGTATCCCCCTTTCATCTCAATCAGGATATCTCCTTACCCTCTTTTTGTCCTCATCCAGTTCACCAATGTGAAAAGGATTTGCACTTGTTAGATCTGGTGTGAGCACTCAGACTCTACATTTCTCGTACGGCGCCCCTGCGCCGCTCGGATGCACTCTTGGTCCTTGTCGCTGGCCAGCGTAAAGGGTCACAGGCTTCCAAAGCAACCCTGGCTCGGTGGATCAAAGAACCAATTCTCGAAGCTTACCGTTCTGCTGGGCTTCCGGTTCCCTCAGGGCTGAAGGCCCATTCTACCAGAGCCGTGGGTGCGTCCTGGGCTTTGAGGCACCAGGCTACGGCTCAGCAGGTGTGTCAGGCGGCTACCTGGTCGAGCCTGCACACTTTCACGAAACACTATAAGGTGCATACCTAGGCTTCGGCGGATGCCAGCCTAGGTAGACGAGTCCTTCAGGCGGCGGTTGCCCACCTGTAGGAAGGGGCCGTTTTACGGCTCTATTACGAGGTATTATTTTACCCACCCAGGGACTGCTTTTGGACGTCCCAATTGTCTGGGTCTCCCAATGGAGCGACAAAGAAGAAGGGAATTTTGTTTACTTACCGTAAATTCCTTTTCTTCTAGCTCCAATTGGGAGACCCAGCACCCGCCCCTGTTTTTTTGTGTACACATGTTGTTCATGTTGAATGGTTTCAGTTCTCCGATATTCCTTCGGATTGAATTTACTTTAAACCAGTTTATAATTTTTTTCCTCCTTCTTGCTTTTGCACCAAAACTGAGGAGCCCGTGGGAGCACGGGGGGTGTATAGGCAGAAGGGGAGGGGCTTTACACTTTTAGTGTAATACTTTGTGCGGCCTCCGGAGGCATAGCCTATACACCCAATTGTCTGGGTCTCCCAATTGGAGCTAGAAGAAAAGGAATTTACGGTAAGTAAACAAAATTCCCTTCTAAAGTGGTATCATTAAATTTGGAAGTTATTCCTTTCCCATAGAATAGGGGTAACTTCCCAAATGCTGATACGTCTGACCAGTAAGACCATCACTGATTCTGAGAACCAGGGTGCTAAAGAGCCCCGTGTGCATGGAGTGGTGGACGATAATGTACAGTATTAATTCTTAATGGAACTGCCAGAGATAGTCGAATGTGGCGCTTAGCTGATCATATGAATAAATGGATCAGCAGTGCACATGATTGACCACCGCTCCATTCAAATGGGCTCTCCATACTTAGGACCAGTAGCAATCACAGCATTCAGACCCCTATTGATTTGGAAGTTGTACCCTATCCAATGGATAGAGGAGATGGTGCATAACTTCCAAACTTAAAAAATACCACTTTAATGCAGATATGAATGATGGAGTGACCCAACAAAAGAATATTATTATTTTTTTTTATTCGTTAAAGGTGTTTTCCCATGAACAAAGTTAAGTTTAACATAGTAACATAGTTTCTAAGACTGAAGGAAGACCTTATGTCCATCTAGTTCAGCCTATACTTAGTGCTGCTGTTCTGCAGTGTTGAACCAGGGGAAGGCAAAAAACCACAGAGTAGAAGCCAATTTTCCCCATAGGGAGAAAAATTTCTTCCCAACTCCTAAGCTGGGTCATCTATCTTCCTGTAATATTATGTTATTCATAACCTTCTATACTGTTGCTAACAAGAAAAGCATCCATTCCTCTCTTAAACTCATCCCACTGAGTTGGCCATCACCACTTCCTCAGGAAGAGAGTTCCAGAGCCTAACTGCTCTTACTGTGAAGAACCCTCTTCTATGCTGGTGCATACATTTTCTTTCCTCCAAATGAGTTTAAAGTTGAAAGTTTAAAGTTGATTTTAATCAATAAATCTTGGAATAATAATAATTTCCACAATTGGATGTATTTAAAAAAAAATAAAAATAAAATAAAAAATGTCCTTGTGCTGAGATTTTATATATGTGTCCCTGTTGTGTACTGTGTAATGGCCGTGTCTGACCGTACAGGAACAAGGTGTGATCATACCACATCTCCTGGCCAGGGGAGGAAGCAAAAGTGTATACAGATATTACAGCATGGGATCATAGATCATCCTTTTTGTGAGGCAAAATATTTCCCTGGCGGATTTTTAAAAAATGTAATACCTCAAAGAAAAAAAAATTGCGATGCTGTCCTGTAAGGTATATATTCTTCTTTACTTCCTCCACTGCCCAGGAGATGTGGTATGATCAGACCATGTCCCTGTACGGTCAGACATGGCCATTACACCGTACAAAGCAGGGACACATATATATAAGATTATCTTAGCACAGGAACATTTTTTTTTTTTTTTTAAATATATCCAATTGTGGAAATTCTTATTGTTCCAAGATCTATTGAATAAAATGAATTTTGTTCATGTTAAAACCCTTTAGGTTCTAGCTGATCAGTGAAGGAGTGTTCTAATGAATACTTGTTCTCACATATCGAACCTTGTAAATGGGCTTTTACTTTCTGACCTGTTGTATTTATCTGTACTGTTGTGATATGAATATTCATATGGGCTAATATTTGCTAGACTATAAAGCCGAGGTCATTGCATCTCCTTGAAGCTGGACTGGCAGTTTGCTGACCAGTCGAGAATGAGGATGGCAGTGCAGAAACAGTCAAGTGCCATATCTACCTAATTATGAACGAGAAGTGCATCCATGTTGGTATATTTTATAGTTATTGCTAGTTTATGTTTCATAGATCTACTTCGATTACTCTTAGCTAATAAACAGTTTTGTAAAAAAGGTACTAATAGTGTATTATGGCACTATTAATTCTGTGGATCCATCCTCGCAGTAGGTAAGCACTTCTGCCCGCTGACTTTTGTACTTTGGAGCAATCCTTTCACTGATCGGTGGCGGTCAATGTAAGGGCGTACCAAATAAGATGATGAACCAAAGTTTACTTACTCTTTAAAGCTTTACATGCTTTCTACTTTCAGACCTTCCAAGTAAAAAGCAGCGCTTACAAGCTCTAAATCTCCTAGTTATTCTTCTCCCTGATGTACATCGAGATACTCTAAAGGTCAGTTTGGTTGTGCATAGTTTCACTGCCAATGTTATCATTTATTTAACAGACCTAACACTTACGTCTATATGTTCAGAAATACCTAGCACGTAGAGCTTGATGTAGCGAATGCCCTACAGTCTGAATCCTTGCTGTCCTGATGACAAAACGCATCGGGAGCGTTTTTGCGAGCCTCATCCCTTGGATAGTCCTTGAGGCGGGTACTGTGTGGCTGGTTTTACAAAAAGCCCCCCTCATTTCTCCAGGGCACAGGGCCCATCATAGGAACGCCTCTGTAAAACTTAAGTGTTGGCTTAGACTGTTCCTTTGTTTGCCATTTTAGGCACTGATACTAAGTATTCCTCTACCCCTTCTTCAGAAACACACTATGAGAGACATCTTATGTGTGGTAGTGGGAATTTAACCTGATAGTTCTGCATGAGAAATAGTTTCCTTGTTATATGTGGTATGTTTTTTTAGATGGCTATTTTAACTGATATAATTAAGCTAAATTTTATTTCACTACTACCCCCGCTGAGAAATTGTAACGTTTGGTGGTAATTGTTACTCATTGAGTCAAAACTTGATTTACTAATATGGCAGCCATTGCAATATATGAGACATATATACTATACGCTGGCTGTTTTTTTAAGTTATGTACTTAGGATATTTTATAAATTCCTTACATGTGTACGGTACAGATATCGGCAATAAAATTCCGTGACACGAACATTAAAATTGTATATATATTTTTTACTAACTGCCCTATGTGACTTGTGCTATGTCCGTGCCATATTTAAAAAAAAAAAATGGAGTAATGACACTTGCATGACAAATAACCTGTCAATTATATTACAAAATAAATCACACACAAAAAAACCCTCTAAAAATTGTCTACAATAAACATGTGAAAATGGATGGATATGGTGGACGCTGTACCAGTTTTACCTTAGGTCTATTACCAGGAGCTGCCTGCTTCAGTGTTGTGTATTCCCTGTGATATGCGGGTACAGTGTTGTAAGATTACAAAGTAAAATCAGAAAACCGTGCTCTTACCACAAATTTGGATCCAATTATTTTCGATACATGAGTTAAAGCCACTAGTGCTTGAAAAGACTAGTTCTATTCACTGAACATCTGAAAGAGTAAGCCGATGAATAAACTCGATCATGTTATGTGGACGTAAAGTATCTTGGATTTCCTTTTTGTTTCAGGTTCTACTTGAATTCCTTCAAAGGGTCGTTGATCACAGAGAACAAAATAAAATGACTCTGAAGAATGTAGCCATGATAATGGCACCGAATCTCTTTACTCTCCACACCTCTCCTTTAAAAGCTCCGGATCAAGACGCCGTTACCAGTGCGGCCCAGACAGCTTCTGTTATGCTTTTCTTGATCAAATACCAAAAACTCCTGTGGACGGTATGTAACAACATGTCGGGTCCAACCGTTAGTTTGTGCAGTCATAATCGTGGATGCCCAAATATTATCTCTTAGACCTGACCTAGTGGTCCTACAAATTGGACAAATCTTACCAGTCTCTGGTTGGTTAGGCTTATAATGTAATAATGTGTGACCAATGGGAAGTTTTTACTGTAAATTTAGTGTGTGTGTGTGTGTGTGTGTGTGTGTGTGTGTGTTAGTGTTATATCGGAGTTACAGAAACCTGTATTTTATGAACCATAAAAATATACTTTTAGGCTTTCAGGATCCTGTGAACTGAAGTTTATATACTCTTTTATTTAATTATATTTTTGTGTAGATCAGGCTTTTGCTTGTCTAGGAGCTAAGTTTTTTGTTTTTTTTTTGTTTTTTTGTTTCAAAATCATATGTATAGTAGACTGTGTGCTAAAAGAGATGATATCATATATTTACACACAATCTAATGTACCACCCCCATTCATTGTGAATGTTTTTCCAAATATTTTACCAACTCCAATTTGTTTTTGTTTGTAAAGGTGGATATAAAAGGGAAATATATCACTAATTTGTGAAATGCAGTATAGTTTATTGGTTTCACATACTACATATTTAAAACCTCCTATGATTGACCCTACATTTTTTTTTTTAAGATTTATGTACGCAATATGGTACCTGGCACCGTAATTTTTTTGAATCAAACCGAGAAATGGGAAGGAAAGGATAGGGTTTTCTGTTATTGGCTGCTCAAAAGGAATATACAAATATATTATAACAGTGTAGTTTGTATTTTTTTGCCTAAGGATACAGTTTAACACTAGAAGTCCCAGAAATTTCTAGCTCCCCCCTGAAGTCCCGAAAGAGGGTCAAATGACCCTTGAGCCCCCGTCACATTTAACAACTTACCAGCGATCCCGAAAATTATCCGATCTGATAAGGATCGCTGGTAAGTCGCAGGGAGGTCGCTGGTGAGATGTCACACAGTCAGACCTTACCAATGACGCAGTAATGATCAGCGACCTGTATAACGATGAGCGACCTGTATAGGAGGCTGTTGGTAGGTGTCAAACACAGCGATGAGTCCTGCCCAGGAGGACATCGGCTTTGAAGAAAATAAACCAGAACAGTGTGTAATGATCAGCGATTTCGCAGCAGAGGCCAGGTCGCTGCTTATTGTCACACATAATGAGATCGCAGGTGAGACCCCTATTACGTCACAAAACCTGTGACTCAGCAGCGATCTCGCTAGCGATCTCGCTTTGTGAGAAGTATCCCTTAGTCCAACTGAATAGAACTAAAGGCCCAGTCACACACAACGACTTACCAGCGATCCCGAAAACGATGCAACCTGATAGGGATCGCAGGTAAGTTGCTGGGAGGTCGCAGGTGAGATGTCACAGTCAGATCTTACCAGCGATGCAGGAACAATATAGGTCACAGTAGCGACCTGTATAACGATCTCAGCAGTCACTGTAACCCTGTCACACAGTGTCAAACACAGCGATGTGTCCTGCCCAGCAGGACGTCGCCTTTGAAGAAAATGACCTGGACCATTCAGCAACAACTAGAGATCTCACAGCAGGGGCCTGATCGCTGATAGGTGTCACACAACAAGATCGCTAACTGGATCGCTACTGCGTCACAGAAACCATGACTCGGCTGCGATCTCGCTAGCGATCTCGTTATGTGTGACGGTACCTTAACTAGAAACTAAATGGCTAAACTCAATGGAAAACAACAACCTCCTGTGGTGCGACAGTAATGGCCTTAATTACAGAACATAAGATGGTGATTATAGGATGTTAGCTAAAATCCTTCAGGTCATTCGAACAGTCTCTGGGTTCCAAAGGTAGAAATGCTAAAATGACCCCTCTCAGGGACTTCTAGTGCTAAGGGGATGCCATTACTTCAGGATTCTCAAGATCTGACCTCTCAGATCCCCAATAATCCTGAGGAGGAAAGGGACATAGGGTTAGTGTAGCACAACCTTACTCTGTAATTTTTCACTGCACATTGACCTCTGACCCCAATTGAGTGGGCCATCAATGCAGATCAATTGGGCTACTGTGACAGTAAAAAAAAAAAAAAGAAAATAACAAATATGGTAAAGGGGAAGCTGCATCTTACCAATCCAAAGTTACCTTTAGTCTCAGAATCTGTGGTGGTAACCTACATCAGATCCCACCAATCATGAAGTAAGGGAAATGTAAAATCCATCCGTACTGTAGATTGTGTGCGCATACATATATATGTGTATACAGTGTGTCCACCCATATCCTGTCCACCGCCATTAACTTGAGAACGGCGGCAGCTATAGGCATAGAAGTGGTGTCTAGGTATAGTAAAATAGCCATGCGTAACTCAGTGAAACCACCTATAGCGCCACCTGGTGGAAAACAACCTAGTTAGCATTTTTATTTCGAAAACTGAACGAGATAGAGGAAAAAAAGTGAATTACAAAGTTGTAGGACATAATCACTTCCATACAAATCGACACCTTGCATACAGAAATGCTATGATTGGAACGTGTAAAACTCACAAGGCTGCGGACCTGAAGCGATACATCATGGAGACCTTCCTACAAGTCATTGGGTATGGTGGCTGCGTGGAGTGGCCTCCACGCTCACCTGACCTGACCCCATTGGACTTTTTTCTGTGAGGTCAGGTGACCCCTCCACCAACTTTGCAGGACCTACGACGACGTATCACAGATGCTTGTACAAACGTGTCACCTACCTTATTGCACAACGTGCAGCAAGATACAGTATGCTGTCCAGAGACCAGATGTGCATTGCAGCTGACGGTGGCCACTTTGAGCATCAAAGTTAAATGAGCGCCATACGCGTGACCAGCATTCAATGTTTTGGGGGGGGTCATGGTTTCATATCATAGCATTTCTGTATGCAAGGTGTCGATTCGTATTGAATTGATCATGCCCTACAACTTTGTAATTCATTTTTTTCTCTCTCTTGTTCCGTTTTCGAGATAAAATTGCTAACTCCATTGTTTTCCAACAGGTGGCGCTATAGGCAGTTTCATTGCGTAGCGCACGGCTCCTTTACTATACCTAGACTCCACTTCTATGCCTATAGCTGCCGCTGTTCTCAAGTTAATGGCGGTGGACACACTGTATATAAATATTTTATACACATATATACTGATATATACTGACAAAGGCCTAAGACGTTTTCTAAGTACACGGAAGGCCTTTGTCTCGCAGATATTTTTGGCATATATGTCTAAATCTGTTAGTGAGGATTTCTTCTTTTCGAGATAATCCATCCACCTTACAGGATTTTGATTAGACAGCATGGTTATTGCACAGGTGTGCCTAAAGGGCGCTTTACACGCTACAATAAATCTTACGATGTGTCGGCGGGGTCACGTCGTAAGTGACGCACATCCGGCATCGTAAGTATGATTGTAGCGTGTAAAACCTCCGTGCAATTGCTATTGAACGAAAATCCGTCCATCGCATGCACGTCGTTCATGTCTCAAAAATTGAACATGCGGTTGTGCAATGTTCCCGAGGCAGCACACATGGCAGTGTGTGACACCCCGGGAACATTGACCGTCAGCTTACCTTCGTCCGCGGCTCCCGCCGACAATGCAGAAGGAAGGAGGTGGGCGAGGTGTTCACGTCCCGCTCATCTACGCCCCTCCGCTTCTATTGGCCGGCTGCCGCGTGACGTCGTTGTTACGCCGAACGTCGCTCCCACTCCAGGAAGTGGATGTTCGCCCCCACAGCGAGGTCATATGGACGGGCAAGTACGTGTGACAGCTTTTAATCGATTGTGAGGCACGGTCAAAAATTGAACGTGCCACACATACGATTGGGGCGGGTCAAAAATTGAAAGGTGTAAAGCAGGCTTAAGGCTGGCCACAATAAAAGGCCACTCTAAAATGTGCATTTTAATCACACAACACAATGCCACATATATCACAGGTTTTGAGGGAGTGTGTAGTTGGCATGCTGACTGCAGGAATGTCCACCAGAGCTGTTGCCCATTAATTGAATGTTCATTTATCTACCATAAGCCTTTTCAAAGGTGTTTCGTAGAATGTCAGTACAACCAACCTTACAACCGCAGACCACATGTGACCAGCACCAGCTGAGGACCTTATTGTCCAGCTACTCGGACAGCTGCTGCATTAATCTTTTTGCATAATTAAAAAATTTTAGGACAAGCTGTCAGAAACTGTCTTTGGGAAGCTCATCTGCATGCTCGTAATCCTCATTGGGCTCTCCACCTGACTACAGTTTTGTCGTTGGCTTGAGTGGGCAAATGAGTGAGCTAATGCTCATATCTCATGGCATCTGGCACGTTGGAGAGGTGTTCTCTTCATGGATGAATCCTGCTTTTCACTGTACAGGGCAAATGGCAGACTGAGTGCATGGTGTCATTTGTGTGAGCAGTTTGCTAATCGAGTGGCCTATGGTGGAGATAGGGTTATGGTAGGGGTAGGCATGTGTTAGGGACAACGAATATTGGTGCATTATATTGATGCAATTTTGAATGCACATAGATACCATGATGAAACCCTGAGGCCCATTGTTGTGCCATTCACCCACGACCATCACTTCATGTTGCAGCATGATAATGCACAGCACATATTGCAAGGATCTGTACACGATTCATGGAAGCCAAAAACATCCCAGTTCTTGCATTGTCAGAAAACTCACCGAACATGTCACCCATTGAGCATGTGTAAAGGCCCCGTCACACACAGAGATAAATCTTTGGCAGATCTGTGGTTGCAGTGAAATCATGGACATATTGTTCCATTTGTACACAGCCACAAACCTGGCACTGATTGTCTACAATTTCACTGCAACCACAAATCTGCCGCAGATTTATCTCTGTGTGTAAAGTGGCCTTTAGAGGCTCTGGATTGGCATATACAAATAGTGTTCATGTTCCTGCCAATATTAAGCAATTTCCCCCTTTGCCCAGTGGACCCACCCAATACTGCGACTCTGCCCATGTTATAGTGACCTTTTGTTGCACACCTGTTCAATGACCATGCTGTCTAATTAGCATGTTGAGATGTCACACGTGAGGAGGATGGATAAATGTCGGCAAAGGAGAAGCTCTCACTAACAGATTTAGACTAATTTGTGAACAATATCTGAGAGGGAAAGGCCTTTTCTGTACCTACAAAAATTTTTAGATCTGAGTTTGGTTCATGAAGAATGGAAGCAAAAGCATTATATATACCATATGTAATATGATTTATTATATTCTATTATATTATATGTCTCTATCACACACATACACAAAGATACACGGCGCATATAAGAAAAGTGAGTACACCCCTTGTTGTAAATTATTTTATGTCTTGACATGGGACCACTTTCACATATGACTCTTTTGAGGATTTCGGTGGCAAACTGTGAAACTCTAGTTAACGCCATGCCCAAGGTGAAAATATATATATATATATATATATATATATATATATATATATATATATATAATTTATTTATTGATATAGAAGGGTTAATAGTTTCTATATTTCTTCATTAAAGATATTTTATTGTTATTAGTAAGTATATCTGATGGTAGTTCATAGTCATAATGGAGCAATAATAAGGGTACCTTCACACTTAACGATGCAGCAGCGATCCGACCAGCGATCTGACCTGGTCAGGATCGCTGCTGCATCGCTACATGGTCGCTGGTGAGCTGTCAAACAGGCGGATCTCACCAGCGACCAGTGAACAGCCCCCAGCCAGCAGCGACGTGCAAGCGACGCTGCGCTTGCACGGAGCCGCCGTCTGGAAGCTGCGGAGACTGGTAACTAAGGTAAACATCGGGTATGGTTACCCGATGTTTACATTAGTTACCAGCGCACACCGCTTAGCTGTGTGTGCAGGGAGCCGCGCACACTGAGCGCTGGCTCCTTGCTCTCCTAGCTACAGTACACATCGGGTTAATTAACCCGATGTGTAATGCAGCTACATGTGCAGAGAGCAGGGAGCCGCGCACTCTGCTTAGCGCTGGCTCCTTGCTCTCCTAGCTGCTGTACACATCGGGTTAATTAACCCGATGTGTACAGCAGCTACATGTGCAGAGAGCCGGAGCCGGAGCACAGGCAGCGTGAGAGCTGCAGAGACTGGTAACTAAGGTAAATATCGGGTAACCACCTTGGTTACCCGATGTTTATCTTGGTTACAAGCTTACCTCAGCTGTCAGACGCCGGCTCCTGCTCCCTGCTCGCTTCATTCGTCGCTCTCTCGCTGTCACACACAGCGATCTGTGTGTCAGTGGGAGAGCGCCTTTGAAGAAAACGAACCAGGGCTGTGTGTAACGAGCAGCGATCTCGCAGCAGGGGCCAGATCGCTGCTCATTGTCACACACAGCGAGATCGCTAATGAGGTCACTGCTGCGTCACAAAAAGCGTGACTCAGCAGCGATCTCGGCAGTGAGCTCGCTGTGTGTGAAGCACCCCTAAGAGACAGGCTCAAGGATTATTATTGTCTCTAAATGTTCTTCTTATCTTCTTCTTATCTCATATGCATGACTCTACATTTTTGTTTTGCTAAAACTTAAAGGTCATATGAGCAACTTGTAAAGTCCAGCTAGAAGCTTTATTTGCAATATCACATTGATCTGTAAATGGTATAAATAAACTGTACTTTGGTTAAATAAACAGAAAATTGATCATGCTCCCATGGATGCAGGTCTTTTTCTCCGAGCGCTCGATCTTGATTAGGTCTGAAGAGGCCTAATTGAGAAGACCTCACTGGTGATCCCATAAGCTGACTTGTGACAAAACAGAACAGCTACAACAATATATATATATATATATAATTAATATAATATAATATTCATAACAATTTCAAATTCTTTTGCAGATCCCAACATTTCTTGTTGCACAAGTAAGGCGGCAAAACCAGAAGAAACCTTCTAAAGAAAGAGCTATGAATCGACTGCTCAGAAGAATGGCATACGACCGAGTGAAGCCGGAGAAGCTGGAAAAGAGTGCAGATGTAAGCTGATTGTACAGCGAGGTTTTTTTCACTATATTGTTTTGAAAGCTAAAATGAACAGTTTACCATACAGTGATCATACATGACTAATAATGAATGCTTTGCTGTCCTGTGACTGGCTCGGACTGGCCAAGTCCAGCAGAGTGGATCTTCATTCTAACTTTTAGCAGGAGTCCTGAACCAGGGGACCCCTCTGTATGACTTCTTCCTCAGTATGTCACATGAAAACTTTGTCAGTATGCTATTGCTTAATCAGACCTGATGAAGGGACCTGAGATGTCTCGAAAGCTTGCTTTGTAACATCAATTTATCTTATTTTTAGCTAGCCATTAAAAGGTAACACAAGATTATAATTTTGTTCCTCTCACTGAGAACATTCAATAATTTTTCAACTGGCTAACACGGTACCAAAACCTTTTCTCTTGAAAAAGAAATGGAACACTAATATTTCAGACAGGGCAAAAGTGTTGCTGCGTGCTGGTGTAATCTTGGTGTAACCAGGGTGCCCATATACTTATTCACAAGATCCACATAATACTCTTCCATAGAATAACAACAATACTCCTCTAAAGAAAAAAAGTTCCAGACTAGCACAGATTGCACTCAATCTTCCATTGAAATCATTTAGTAAACTTCAAGTGCATAAGTAGCTATATATTACATAATCTAGTAAATGGATCACATATATTTAGTGCTGTTACATTTATCGTGAGTGGCTTAGACTACTATTTCTAAATAACTATTCCAGGTGAGCAGCCTTTGATCACTGGACGGGAGGCCTACAATCTCCTTACCTTCTGGGCTCTGATTAGCCAGACATTGTGTGTGCATCACACTACAAAGATCATGATGCGCCATCTTGGATAATTAAAAGAAGAGCCATGAAAGCCGGAAATAAGGGGATTTGCAGGCCTCTCATTCAACAGACACCGATTTCTCACCGGAGTGATGGATCTCCCTCTCTACCAACTACATAATCCTATATTTTCATATTTCTGTTTACATGACCACTCTTGTTTGTACCAATTGGATTAAGTTTGGCTCTGTAGGTTTACATCACAATTTGTAGGTTAGTTTTATTATTATAAAATGTTGGAAGACATTTCCCAAGTCTCACAAATAGTAAGAATTTTAATCTGACTTTGGGATAGTAGTGGTAGAGCTGCATTTACTGGTCTTTGGAGTCCATTATATTGTAGATTGTACAGGTACATTTAGACGCAAGAGAACTGGTGAACTAATCTTCATAAGAACCCTTGCATATTTACAAGAATCCCAATTGTTGGTTCTTGTAATTAAGCAAAACACTTGTTTTTTTTTTGGATGATTGTATCTTTTATGCAGAGTAAAAACATGCATTGTCAGCAGCGCATCACTATCATGTTGGCGATTGAAAGATTGTATTAATGTGCAAGCAGGCTAGTAAATGAGTGCCGATCGACATGTATAGTTGGTTGTAAAAAGCCTACTTATTCCTGTTAAAATGCCACTTTAGAACTTTGTCCACTTTTTATATCACCCATAATCTGTAAAAATCCATTGAGAAACAAACTGAAATAATTTTGAAATAAGGAAATAAAAATACCAAAACTAAAATATTGTATTTGCACAAGTGTGATGACCCTTCTTTAAATGTGATTGGCTAATTCTGGACACAACCCCATTCCCAATTAAACTAATGTTAAATTCTAATTAGTTCACAACCACCTTCATAACGCTCTATAAAACTATATAAACCTTAACTGTTCTAGTAGGATTTTCCTGACATTTTCTTAGTTGCTTATTTTACAGCAAAAGCTGAAGTCTGGAAAAGTCTTACAGCATAGCAAAGGGATATCATTGTGGATGTTATTAGTCTGGAGAAAGGCTAAAGATAAACTTTCCAAGGCATTAGATATACCATGGAACTCTATCAATATGGTCATCCAGAAGTCCCTTAAATTTAGCACAACAGTCCCATTACATTGAACTGGAAGTCCCTCAAAAATTGATAAGATAAAATTGTTTCAAAAGATTCACAAAAGGCCTGCAGCAACATTTAAGGGAGCTACAGGAATTTCTAGCAAATACTGGTTGTACAATGTATGTGACAACAACAGTATCCTATATTCTTAATATAGCTAGACTGTGGGCTAGAGTGGCAACATGGAACCTTTTCTTATAGGAAAAGCATTCAAACTTGGCTGTGGTTTGCCAAAAACCTACATCATCTGTCAAAATCATGTGGCAAAATGTGTTCTAGTCTGAAGTGGTTTGAAGTTTTGGCCCGTAAGTCCAAAAGGTAAGTTTGGCATAAACACTATGCTTCACCAAAAGAACACCATACCCACAGTGTAGCATTATAGAAGATGCATTATGATTTAAGGCTTGGTTTTCATCAACAGCAGAAATTAGGGCTTTAGCTAAAGTCTAGGGAATTATGAACAGTACCAAATATCTATCAATTTTTCAACAAAACCTTCAGCCTAAAATCATGAAGAGGAACTTCATCTTTCACTGTGACACTGACCCTAATCATCCCTCCAAATCTACAAAAGAATGGCTGTGGCAGAAGTTGTGAGGTGACCCAGCCATAGCCCACCCAGACATGAATCCAATTGAAAATCTGTTAATTGACCTGAAGAGAGCCGTCTGCAGGAGATGCTCTCACAATCTGACAGATTGAGCACTTCTGCAAGGAAGTGTGTGCCAAGTTGGCAGTTCTAAATGTGCCACGCTGGTAGACACCTACCAATATGACTGAATGCTGTCATAAAATTTACAAGGGTACTTCAAAAAAGTTTAAGGATGTGGATATGTATGCAACATTATTTTAGTTTTTTTTTTTTATTTTTCCGCCCAAAAAGATTTCAGTTTATTTTTGTAATTGAATTGTACAGATTATGTGTGACATTAAATGTGTAAAAAGTTCTGTAATTATGCTTTGTGGTATGATTTTTTTTTTCCATGAGAAACCCTGGAATTTTAACAGGGATGAGTAGGCTTTTTGTATCAAGTGTTTTAATTAATTGGGGCTCATTAATGGACCATCTGAATGCATTTTTAAAAGGAACCTGTTAGGTCACAAAACTGTTGAAAATCGCTATCACAGCGGTACATTTGCCAAATCCTGTATTGTAATATTTGAAGTGGCACAGTAATGCAGCTGTCATTTTAAATTACATTTTAATCTGTAGCATCACACATTTTAATAAAGCAGGATTAGTTGGGCTTCCCCAGGTCTAGTCCTGCCTCGGATCTTCTAATCATGTCTCCCTTATTACGAACATTCTCAATGCAATCTCTGTCTTGATGGGACCGCTGGAAATCTTGCGCATTTGCAGCATATGGATAGTTTTACTGAGCTGGGTGGGATGTTAATCACATCTAGGGAGGCACAATTAGAAGATCCGAGACTGAACTAGTCTAGATCCGAGACTGAACTAGTCTAGGGTAAGAGACACCATGCTGGACTAGCCCACCCTCACTGACATATTAAGCGCTACAAATTAGAAACCTTAAGCAATACCAATATTACTGTTACACTTGTGTTTATTGGAATACAGGATATGACAAATGTGCAACAATAGTACCTATTTTGATTAGTTATGAGACCTGACTTTCTCCTTTTAACGATAAGTAATATGGTAAGTTCAATCAAATGCTTAGGTCAGGAATTCTTTTATTATTTAATCATGGCCAAAACTGTTGGCATCCATGAAATTGTTCCAGTATATGAAGTATTTTTCCCAGAAAATTATTGCACTTTTTATTATACACGTTTTTCTTCTGTGTATATTGGAACACCCACAAAAAAAAGCGGAGAAAAAAACAAATTGGACATAATTTCACACACAATCCCAAAACTGGGATGGACAAAATTGTTTGCACCTTTCCAAAATTGTGGGTAATCAACCTTGTTTCAAGAATGTGATGTCCATTCAAACTCACCTGTGGCAAGTAATAAGTGTGGGCAATATGAAAAGCACACCTGAAACCAGATATAAAGGAGGGAAGTTGACTCAATCTTTATATTGTATGTCTGTGTGTGCCACACTAAACATGGAGCACAGAAAGAGATGAGAAGTGTCTGAGGACTTGAGAAGCAAAATTGTTGAAAAATATCAACAATCTCATGGTTACAAGTCCATGTAAAGAGATTTTGATTTTTCTTTGTCCACTGTGTGCAAACTAATCAAGAAATTTACAACCCATGGCACTGCAGCTAATTGATCTGTACGTGGATGGCAGAGAAAAATTGAAAGGTTGCAACTCAGAATAATCCGGATGGTGGTTAAGCAGCCCTGATCAAGTTCCAAAGAGATTCAAGGTGTCCTGCAGGCTTGGGGTGCATCAGTGTCAGTGAAAACTATCTTTTAACACTTGAATGAAATGAAAAGCTATGGCAGGAGACCCAGGAAAACCCCACTGGTGACACACAGGCATAAAATAGCTGGAGTGCAGTTTGCCAAAATGTAATGAAGCAAAACAAAATCCTTCTGGGAAAGTGTCTTGTAAACAGATAAAACCAATATAGAGCTTTTTGGTACAGCGCATCATAGTACTGGTATTGAAAATGGAATGAAGCATACAAATAAAAGAGCACATTAAACCTCCACCATATTTGACTGTAGGTAAAGATGTTTTACGGTTGTTTTGCAGTCTCTTGCACTGGGTGCCTTGATTTGTGTGCAAGGCATGATAAAATCTACCAAAAGATTACCAAAGGATTTTGGGTGGCAATGTAGTGGCCAGTGTTGCAAACTAGGATTGCATCCTAGGTCATGGGTCTTTCCAGAGGACAATGTCCCGAAACATTTTAGCCTGCCATTTTTTATTTGTGAAATTAAGACCAATTTGATTTTTTTTTTCCCAGTTGTTGTTTTTTTTTGTTTGTGTTTTTTTTTTAATACACACAAAGGAAATAAACTTGTATAACAAAACGTGTAATTCCAAAAAAATTCTGGGAGAAATACTACATTTTCTGGATCAATTTCAAGGGTTGCCACACCTTCGCCATGACTGCATGTCCTAGTGATCCACTATTTAGTAGTCCACTACTGTTTTATATGTACTGTATAAATCTAGACTTTTATTGATTGATTTTTTTTTTTTTTTTCTCTCTCATGACAACTCTCAGGGATTTATACGGGTACAAGCACCTCAGTTTTCCAAGGTTTCAATGGCCATACAGCTCACAGAAGACTTAAAAGCTGGTGACATCCTAGCCCGGTTCCTTAATCAGGAAAGGTATATTGTCTTTTTTACTACAGTTTTATGTTGTTGAAAGAAATAACTTAGAATTATCAGAATGTCTCCTTGTTAATTACTAATTTGTTAAAACTAAACATGAAATGCCAAGATATTGACAAGTATTGTTAGTGTGTATATTTAAATAAAATATATACTCAAATATGACTATATAGCATGACTTCACATGACGAGAAAGTGGATGTTACTGAGTGCATGTTCAGAAATCTTGTTAGCCCTCTAATTTCTACACCAAATTTTATAAATTGTATAAGTGTACATATTTGACTCTGTTCCCATTTCTGTTGTTAATCTCTGCTGATTTGACGGAATGAAAACTGCTGCATGCAGCACAATAGGCCATGAAAATGGGAAGCCTATAAACCCATTTAAGTGTTGACATAAGGACCTAGAAGTGCAACTGCAGGCTTTGGGCCAGTATTTTTAGCAAAGTACTGTAACACACAGGCGCGGGGAAATGTCAAAGAATACCCACTACAGTACTTTGCTTTGCCCTCAGCAGGGCAGAGAAAAGTATGCATGCGCAAGAGCACAATATAGGACACTGTGCGGATGGCGTAGGATGAAGCAGGGAAAGAGTATGAGGATCACAAGCAAAGAGGAGGCGCCAAGTCAAGATCAGCGATGCCCATAGGACCGGACTGCCCCACAATAAATTTGAAAGGTCTTATACAGATCGGCTTCAGGAGTTGTATACAGTATTCTAGAATTCTGTATATAGTGGCTTACTGGTGGTGGCCGCAGTTTGTGGGAAAAACCTGGTGATATGTTCCCTTTTAAGTAAGGGTAATGACTAGAGTTAAGCGAGTACTCCCATGCACTGATGTTCAGTACCTTTTAGAGCAGTTGGATGCTCAAATGGGTGCTACTTAAGTAACTGAGTATAATGAAGGTCAATGGGGGCCAAGAGCATTTTTCCTGGAAGTCTTCTTGGAAAATGCTTGAGTCCCCAATGATCTCCATTATACTCAAGTCTCCCCCATCAGCACGTCTGACTGCTCGTCACTTGACTTGATCATGGTAGTGCTCGCTCATCACTAGTAATGATGATTAGAAGCTAAGCAGCAGAAACAGTTTGAATAAACAGGAGCCTTGATTATATTTGTTTCAGTACGTCATAAGTGCATTCAGCACTGTCCTTTCCACTTTAACACATGGAGTGGTATACAAAAAGAAAGAAATGGCATCTGAGAAGACTAACAGAAGAAATTCATCAATTTCAAGAGTAAAAAAGTTCTCTCTGACTGTGGGTCAACATGGTCTTCCTTTTGAACTATACCATTTTAATTGCCCTGTTCCACTGTACAGGTCCAGTCATGTTTTCTGTGACAAAATGTGCTCTATACATAGTTTTTAGAGTAGTGCGTAATCATTTTGACGTCCTTGCATGTAGTGCAAATTATATTGTCATAATGTGTCTCAGAGTGAGGTCATTAGAAGAATAGAATTTTCACAGCAGAAATTAATTCTGCAATTGCCAATAAAAATGTCCCAATACTGTTTGATGATTCTTCTAATTGGTTTCCAAGCAACAGATTTCTTTCAAAACAGCTCTTTCCTGTTTCAGAGAGATGTGGTTTGGATGTGGCCAAATTTAATCTTGATATTATGTCTGATGTATGTCTGAAGCTGCTTCAGTTATTCCCAAAACATATTTTACATATGGGGGCATATTTGTATTGAACTGTTTCTTTTAAAGATGATCAATCACCAGGTTCATGCTGCCTTATGTAACAGCAGCAGAAAGTAGAATGATGATTCACTTACTTGGTCATCTTACTGTTGTCTACTCTTAATTAAAAATAAAGTTTTCTCGGTCCTCCTAATGATGAGTGCCTGCTATGTAGTCCTTGATCTTCATGAGATCTGTTCTCCTCACCCCCACCAATGATTGACTGCTTTCTCCATGTGTACTGTGTAGACAGCTGTCAATCGCTGGCAGGGGCAGGGTTATAAAGAGCTTATAACTTAGATGACTAGTAGAGCAGAAGCACAGAAAATAGTGCTTTTTATTAAAACTACCACAAGCAGCCTAGTAAGAGTCACATCCCTGGAATCAGTGTTGTAACTTGAGGTTTGTGAGACCACATTCCTTCCGCTTGCCCTACCTGGTTAGTGAATGCCCTTCAGCCAGTCATTTCTGTTGACTGACTAAACCTGGTTACAACAACGCCACCATTGACCAACTCTTTCCCTAACACTGTGAGGCGAGTGAGTGCCTACCACTAAGCGACCGATCCGTAGTATGGTGCGGGAGTTGCCGGACTTCGTCCAATAAGTCGGCTGCCACACCCACTTACTCCGCACACTGTGAGGAAAGTATGTCCACCAATTGAGGCAACAACTGAAAGCAATGTGCAATTACCAATGATAAGTGGGCCGAGTCCACGATATAACACGAGGAAAGAAATGCCAGGCTACATTCAACTAACTCGGTCCGGTCATGCTCACTAACTTCTGGTCCTCGATACTACAAGTATGCCTTCTAAATATGACAATACAGCATATAATCTAGAAGAGTCTACATTGACTTCATATGGTGAGAAAGTGGATGTAACTGGGTGCAGGTTAAGAAATCCTTGTGCCCCTGTAATTTCCACAACAAATTTTTTATAAACTGGCCATTAACGTTCCCCATAGCACGCAAGGAAAATTGTTTGCGGAAAAGCAAATATGATACTGAAACTACTAATCTATTACTGCAAATAGATATCAGATAAATACCGATTTGCAAAATAAAGACAAAATGATTTTTACAGATGTAAAACATTTTTTACGATTGTACTTTATTCCTGATGTATATTAAGCACATTTGTCGATTGCTAACTATGGCGGGTTTAAGGTCCCTCTTTGTTTTCTTTATTTTATGGGGAAATACTGTTTATACTGTTTATTCTACATACAGCATATAAGCACTATTTTGAATTTAGATTTTTTTTAGTGCAATGTTATGATGTGAATCATATTGTTTATATTGACAGTGGCACATCAACAAATTTAAGGAAAGAAGAAGTTAGTTTATATGAAATTGGAGGAAATATCGGTAAGTGAGCGCTCAACATGCAACTCTCCCTTTTTTTTTTACAAGACTAATGAAAAATGTCATGCATATTAATATCATGGCATCACACCTGGGTGGTCCCAGGCGGGATTGCCTTCTATAGACATATGATTCCATGTCACTGACCCCTTAATGGGGAACTACGGGATTTTTCATGCGAAGCCTTAAAGCATGGGTCCCCAATTCCAGTCCTCAAGGGCCGCCAACAGTGCATGTTTTCAGGATTTCCTTAGTATTGCACATGTGATAATTTAATCACCTGCACAGTTGATGATTCCAACACCCATGCAATGCTAAGGAAATCCTGAAAACATGCACTGTTGGCGGCCCTCGAGGACTGGAGTTGGGGAACCCTGCCTTAAGGTAATGCAGTTTGAATTATATACGTAATAGCTTGGCTTTTGTCTGTGGCTTTCATTGTCGTGAGGAGCGAACACTTGTGTTTGTCCAGATATTTCTTAGACCCTCACTTTATCATACCTTTATAAAAACAAAAAAAGACACACACAAAAGTAGGTTCTAGCCATCCACCAGTAAGACTTTGTTGATGAATATAGCTTAAAAAAATAATTGAAAATAGAACATGGTCCCCATGTTGTCATTGGAGGAAAGGTTCTGTCAAAAAGTTTTAACATGTTATTTCAATGTTGAACAGAGCACCACCAAAAAGGAAAAGCAGCAGAATTATTGTATTCACAGGATTGATAGACATTTTAATGCTGTGCAAAAGATGAAACAATAGAAACATTTTCCAAACATCTCAATTTATTCAGTATTGAGTTGAGCACTACACTGAGAAATCTCTGCACTTACACACATTGGCTGCAATCATTTTAGGTTATTAATGGTTCTCTGAGGAATGTTCTGCTATAATTATTACACTTGGGTTTGCAAATCATCAAGATTCTCTGCTGGCAGCTAACTTTGCAATTGCTGACCAATGACCTCTTTAGATGTTCTTGAGAGACAAGTCTGGCAACTTTGCAGACCATGATAACAGGATTAAGCCTCACAGGCATCTCATAGTAGCATGAGCAACATATTGTCTGGAATTGTGCTGAAAAACAGCTCCCTGGACACAGTGGGTAAAGAACCAGAACATTGGTTACACCACCAATCAATGTAAAGTCGTGCTATTGGTGCACCTGGAATGAAGACTAGAGGGCTCCAGCTTCAGTATGTTTTGCCACATTACACCATAATCCCGGGAATAGCATCTGGATGATGTACTCTCATGAAGGCCTTGTCAGGGTGTTGCACACATGGTCTCCAGAATAATGTCTGACTATCATTGCATTCAAGACAAAAGCAAGAGTCCGCACTCAAGCCTCCACTGTTCTATTGAATTCTCTAGTCTTCATTTGAAAGAGGCCTTCACATTGGAATAGCACACTGGTCCTATTCCTGGAATTGTAGTGTGTGATGGTTAGATCCCTCTTGTCTTCATAACCAGGACAGTAACAGCTTGGCATTACATTGACTTGATAAGAACCAGTGTTACAGCCATTTCTCACAAAGTGTCCCAGGAGTCCTTTTTCAACCTGACAACATCGGACTGGATATTACTCATGCTACTGTGAGCAGTCTGTGTGGCGTAAATGTGCTAACATTTCCTGTAGTATCTCCAGATTTGTCTCCCATTGAGCTCATCTTAAAAGTCATCGACAATTGCAAAGGAAGCTGCCAGCAGCAGATCTTGATAATCCGTGCACCCAGCATGACAGTACATTACTCAGACAATGAGAAATAACCTTATTGATAACATGCCAAAGTGTGTAATTATGTATATTTCTGCATGTTGCACACATACTATATACTGAAAAAGATCAATATGTTTTTAATTTTTTTTCCCTTTTTTCCATCTTTTGCATATCATTAAGATGTCTATCAATCCGATTCCATAACTCCACAGCTTTTCCTTCTTGGTATAATTTAAATGTTGAGGAGTACAAATCTCTCAATACCACAAGCATAACCCTTAACCCCTTCAGCCCCCGGGCACTTTCCGTTTTTGCGTTTTTGTTTTTTGTTTTTTTTCTCCCCTTCTTCCGAGAGCCGTAACTTTTTTATTTTTCTGTCAATCTTGCCATATGAGGACTTGTTTTTTACGGGACGAGTTGTACTTTTAAATGAAACTATAAGTTTTACCATATAGTGTACTGGAAAACAGCAAAAAAATTCCAAGTGCGGAAAAATTGCAAAAAAAGTGTGATCGTACAATAGTTTTTGGGATATTTTATTCACCGTGTTCACTATATGGTAAAACTGATGTATCTATGTGATGCCTCAGGTCAGTGCGAGTTTGAATAGGTTTACTTGTATTTAAGGGGTTAAAAAAAATTCACACGCTTGTCCAAAAAAAGTGGCGCACGTTTTGCGCCATTTTCCAAAACCCGTAGCATTTTTATTTTTCGGGATCAATGGCTCAGTGACAGCTTATTTTTTGCGTCTCGACCTGACATTTTTAACGGTACCATTTTTGTGCAGATGCTACGTTTTGATCGCCTGTTATTGCATTTTGTGCAAAATTTGCGGCAACCAAAAAACGTAATTTTGGCGTTTGGAATTTTTTTGCCGCTACGCCGTTTACTGATCAGATTAATTGATTTTATATTTTAATAGATCGGGCATTTCTGAACGCAGCAATACCAAATGTGTATATTTTATTATTTTTTTAACCCTTTAATTTTCAATAAGGCGAAAGGGGGATGATTTGAACTTTTAGGTTTTTATTTTTTTTTTTTTTAATTTTTTAACTTTTTTTTTTATTTTACTAGTCCCCCTAGGGGCCTATAGCGATCAGCAATCTGATCGCTCTGCCCTATCTGCAGATCTCAGCTACAGAGCTGAGAACTGCAGATCTCAGCTACAGAGCTGAGAACTGCAGATTTGGTGCTTTACTTTCAATGCCGGCTGTATTCCGGCATTGAGAGGAAGTGAGTCATGTTAACTACAGGCGTCATCACATGACCCTGTGCTACCATGGCAACCACCGAAAGTCACGTGATCACTCACGTGACTTCCGGTGGGGGCGGTAAGTAAAAATCGTGACTGCGCGTATATACATCTCACTGCCAGACTTTGGCAGCGAGATGTAAGGGGTTAATGTTACGGGTGGAATGCGATTCCACTCGTAACATGCAGGCACACATGTCAGCTGTTGAAAACAGCTGATATGTGTGCCGATCGCCGCATCCTGCCCACGGCAGGGGGCGGGGCTTAGTGGCACACGCTGCATGACTGAAAGATCCGTCAAAGGTCGTTAAGGGGTTAAAGAGGACCAACCACTAGGAATTTCATATATAAAGTAAAGCCAATGCTATACTGCCGCTATCATGCTAATTCTAAACATGCCTTTAGTTGTGAGATTAAATGTATAGTTTCTGAAATATAGGCAAGTACAGTTTGTGAAATACACTGTTATTGATTGATAGCTGCTACAGAATATCTAATAGGTGGGTCGGGTTGTGCTAGTTATTCCCGCCCCTGCCTGCCTGTCTGTCCTTCTTACCCTGTCTCTGTTATTACAGAGGGAGGGAGGCAGAACAGGCAGGTAGATGGGGCGGGAATAACTAGCACAACCCGACCCACCTATTAGATATTATGTAGCTGCTATCAATCAAATAACAGTGTATTTCACAAACTTTACTTGCTTGTATTTCAGAAAGTATACATCTGATTTCACAACCAAAGGTTTGTTTAGAATCAGCATGAAAGCGCCAGTATAGCACTGGCTTTAGTTTATACATGAGTATCTTTGTGGCTGGTCTCCTTTAAGGTAAAGGATGTCAGAGCTGCATATAACTGACCAACAATCCTATTCAAAGGTACTATCTAATTGGCCACTCTTCTTTCCAAACTATTACCCTCTCTAATGTGCCTTGTCTTCAAGTTTTCTATGTTGTAACCATATCTGTTTATCATTGTAGGTGAGCGATGCCTTGAAGATACAACATACATGAAAGATTTGTCACTACTCAATCCAAAAGCTGAATGGGTTATAAGACCAAAATCCAAGGAGTGACCTTACAGGGATAAAATAACATAATGTACAAAACAAGTGTGATATGGTATAAAGCAAGAGATTCATTACTGCCTACAGCAAGAACATTATTTATAGCCCGGCTAAGATGCGTCACCACCAGTAATGGCCACTTCTGTCCATTTATTAACAGTAATGCAGATCATTACAGTAGCTTGGTTTCTGGTAGACCGTTCTTTCAGGAGTAATGATGCACTATTGCTCATGAAAGTTATGTTAAAAGTATTTTATCAATGCAAAGCTCCATTGTTTTGAAGGTCCACTTTTCCAGAAAACTCTTTCTACTTTACTATAAGCTCATGAAGGAATTATTGTAGCAGGACTATATTTTCTTTTTTTTGTATAGATGATATTTTTGTTATACATGTACATATAATTATATACAGTATTTTTAAAAGGACCATATGAAGAAACTGTGTGAGTTGACATTGTGTACTTCTGCGTAGTTTGACTTTTTTGTTTTCAGAATTTTAAGCTCATCTCTTTTCACATAAGCCCTGACCTGTATGTAAATACGTTTACACATTATTTATGTATTGCTAAATTCTTGACATGTCGTCTTAGGTGGACTATGCCTGAAAATTGGAAGTTGTAGTAGGCTAATTTAGAAGAATGGAGAAATTATACTTTAAAATTGATTTTGGACCCCATAGCAATACAATTCTGTTTAAGTAAATGTAAACAGACGACATAATCACTCTTCTACATAAGACGTTATGCCTAACCTTAAATTAATTTTCCACTGTTATGATATCAATGAACTATCCCTAGGGCAGGTCATCCATTCTTTCAAAAGCAATAACATAGCCATAGCATTTATTTTGTATGTTGCAAATATTCTTCTAAGAACATCTACTGTATAAGAAATTAAACTGTCCTATCGTCATTATACTATATCAGTACTGTCACCCAACGCCTCTAACTGCAGGCAACATTGTTAAGTTATAGATCCAACCATCAAGATCAATATAGTCTCAGGTGTTATTTGAATCGAAGAATTACTAGTTACTCTATAGGGGTTCCACTGCTGAAACACGCAAAAATTTGGATATGGACCACTGAGATGCCCCATCACAATGAACTAATAGCTTTGGGATATCTGGAGATAGCATAGTACAATGCTTAGCTATCTCTACCAATTTCATAGATTGCTGCATTCTGACCAGGCATTTTTGAGCCACATTTTTAGAACTAGTGGGACCCCTATCGATCAGCTTATACTGTAGATATAGGATAACTAGTGATGAGCGAATAGTAAAGTATTCAGGTTTAGGTTATTTGTATCGAAGACCTAGCACTATTCCAGTATTCGTCAAGATTAGCAAACCTAATGTAAGTCAATGGGAACCTGAGCATTTCTCTTAAAGATTTCCCAGTAAAAAGCTAGCGTTCCCCATTGACTTGCATTAGGTTTGTTATTCATGATGACTACTAGGTATCCGTTACAAATAATTTTAACCCAAATATTTTACTATTCTCTGATCACTAATGATAACTTCATGGGAATAACACTTCAGCACGGGAATATGGCTATGGTTATGCTCCAGATCCTGTTCAAAAAACCATCAAAAGGGAGAAACATGTTAATGATAGGGAAGTGTCTCTTCTCTATTCCCACACATTAAAACTGTGATCATTTTAAGCTATTTTTTTCTAAAATGAAGCAGCACTTTAGAGTTAGGCAAAAGTAATTATGATCGACAGACCAGTTTCCAAAACCACCCACAGCAAGGGCAGCCTTATCTAGGCGGAGGGCACCCTTTAACTTATGATTTGTCAATGTATATAATTAGTGTTGACCATGTTTGTGTTGTCTAGATTAAAATGTTTCTAAAAGGTGAAATACACACCTGTATAACATATACTTTAGTCCAGTCTGTACAGAAAATCTAAGCATGTATGCAAATACAGCATTGGTTATATTTACATAATATGTGAATGCAGAAATACGGTTAGTAGGATTGAATGTAACCAATTAACAAAAAATCTCTATCCCACAATGGTGGAAGGTAAGGAATGGTAAATTGTTACACATTATATTGTTTTATCATACAGTATAAAAATACAATCTCTAAAAAATTTTTTGGGGGATTTCTTTTCTTTCTACACTGGGAATCTGTTTTTCCATACCATTGCTAGAAAAAAATGGCAACTTTGTGAAAATCTGCTAACTTGATATGTAGTACTGGACTTTAAAGGAACAATGTAAATATAAAGAATAAAAAAAATAAGATCATCCTGTATTGTGTAGCTTCTTTTATTTCTGTCTTGTCCCATATTTCAATCTACAGATGTATTTAACTTTACTTTTTGCGCTTGCGTTGACAAATCCCAAAGTGATCATCTTACTGCATAAACATCTATGTGGTCATTCAGTGACTGTGGTGCAAATTGTAGTCTTTGAATGGTTTTGTTAAAGGGTATCTGTCAGCAGGGTTTTGCTATGTAATCGGAGGACAGTATGAGGTTGTGACTGAGACAAAGATTTCAGAGCTGTGTCAGTTATTAGGCTGTGTGCTGTTTTCATACAATTAAAGTTTTTATCACCAGGAGATTATCACTGCCAGGACTACATGGCACATGAGCCCTAGTCTGTCCACGGCCCCGCCTCTGATTAGCAGCTTACTCAATATATAATGTACATAGAAAGTTGTGGTATGGGCGGGGTTAGCCCTCTGAGCTCTGCCACATCTAAGTAGGGGCTATGTGGGGTTCATTACTGTTCGTAGGGCTATGCAAGGCCCATTATACAGTTAGAAGGGCTGTGTATGTCACAACTACTGCACCCAGTGAACTAAGTGATATATTATTAAATCAGGGTCTCTTTTCCTACATTAAGCTGCTCTCCAATGACTTAGCAAAAAAATGGTGTCAGATTCCTTTTAACGTTGCAGTAATGTATTAAAATTGAATCCTGAAATTGCAGACCAAGTTTAGTCATCCATGTGAAGGTAGATACCTCTGTAGACTAAGAAGTCTTCTTTATATGACTTGTGAAAAGGAGAGACAAGGTGGATATCTTACAAGTTTGAAAAGAAGCTATTTTTTTTATTTATTTATTTTTTTTGATGAGGAGAGACCTCTTTGTAGAAGGAACTCTTCTTACTGCTCTTGTTCATTTTTGTATTTTTTTTGGAGGAGGCCATATTATTTAAAGGCCCATTTACTACAATAATGACATGTCTAATACCTGCCAATTGTGCATTCAGGTATGAGCAGAAATGACATATTCATTGCTGCTCACGTTTCTACATGGAAGGGACCTGGAATCAAAGATATAAAGCTGAGTGTGTGTGTGTGTGTGTGTTTTGTGTGTGTGTGTGTGTCCGCTAAAGGAATCCGCACCGTCGCATTTACAATCACTAAATTTTGCACAGACACCTCGTGACCCAGGGAATGTTGTAACTATGTTTTGACAGGAAAATTTTAACCCCGCGCTTTAGTTACTCTCCAAAAAGCCTGCCTCTATTGAAGTGAATGGAGCCTGGAACTACAGGTTATTAATAGCAGCTGTGATTAGTTGCTATAGGAACAAAGGACATTATTAGTATAAGAAGCTTATGTGTGAGGTAATATGTCCGTAGGGTGATGGATAGAGAGAGACACAGACATACAGAGAGAGACAGAAAGGGAAAGAGACAGAGATAGACCAACAGACTGGCAGGGAAAGAGACAGGCGTGGAAAGAGAGAGACAGAGAAATAGAGACAGATGGGAAAGGAGACAAAGAGATGGACAAAGACAGACAGGGAAAGAGATGGGGAAAAAACAGAGAGAGAGACAGACAGGCAGACAGGGAAAAAGACAGACACACAGACACACAGAGATAGAGACAGACTGATACAAAGACAGACAGACAGAGAGACACACACAGACAGCGACACAGAGATGGGAGAGAGACGACAGACAGTTACTATCCTGGGCAACGCCCGGGTACTACAGCTAGTAAATGTGTAAAGCTGCACTTGTATTAGGCTCTGTAGGTGAAGTTAATAAAGTATTCTATTAGAAAAACAAAAAGGTAAGCCTCACTAAAGCGGTATTGAGGTTTATGCGTTTATTATGTTTTATATATATATCACTGATGAGTACTTTGTTAGAAATGAGTGGATTGGTCAGCAAAGGATCGCATTCGAGTTTAATTTTCTATTTGTGCCAGACACCATTTATTATCATAAAGCAGGATAATGTAATTTTGCATTGCCGCATGGACCTCCCCATAATGTTCTGCAGCTATGACATGTTACGGATTAGCATACTTAATTTAAGGGGGTCAGCACCTCACAGATCAGCAGTTCTCAGTGGAGCATAGTTTATATGGGAGAGTTGTTTTCCACCTTCAGAGCCACTGGATAAGTCTCTCGTGTAAAATGTCAACTGCAATGGTCATTGGGATTCTACCTACAGTGCTTTGCAAAAGTATTCGGCCCCTTTGAATTTCTTAACCTTTCCCCATATTTCAATCTTCAAACATAAAGATATCATTTTAATGTTATGGTGAAGAATCGACAACAAGTGGGAAACAATTGTGAAGTAGAACAAAATGTATTGGTTATTTTAAACTTATAAAAAAATAATAAACTGAAAATTTAGGCGTGCAATATTATTTGTCCCCTTTGAGTTAATACTTTGTAGCGCCACCTTTTGCTGCGATTACAGCTGCAAGTCGCTTGGGGTATATCTGTATCAGTTTTGCACATCGAGAGACTGAAATTCTTGCCCATTCTTCCTGAGCTGAGTGAGGTTGGATGGAGAGCATTTGTGAACAGCAGTTTTCAGCTCTTCCCACAGATTCTCAATTGGATTCAGGTCTGGACTTTGACTTGGCCATTCTAACACTAGGATACGTTTATTTGTGAACCATTCCATTGTAGATTTTGCTTTTATGTTTGGGATCATTGTCTTGTTGAAAGACAAATCTCTGTCCCAGTCTCAGGTCTTTTGCAGACTCCAACAGGTTTTCTTCAAGAATGGTCCTGTATTTGGCTCCATCCATCTTCCCATCAATTTTAACCATCTTCCCTGTCCCTGCTGAAGAAAAGCAGGCCCAAACTATGATGCTGCCACCACCATGTTTGACAGTGGGGATGGTGTGTTTAGGGTGATGAGCTGTGTTGCTTTTACGCCAAACATATCATTTGGCATTGTGCCCAAAACGTTCAATTTTCGTTTGGTGTGTCTCCCAGGTGGCTTGTGGCAAACTTAAAACAACACTTTTTTATGGATATCTTTGAGAAATTTCTTTCTTCTTGCCAATCTTCCACAAAGGCCAGATTTGTGCAGTGTACAACTGATTGTTGTCCTGTAGATTTCTTTAGTTCATCCAGAGTGATCATGGGCCTCTTGGCTGCCTCTCTGATCAGTCTCCTCCTTGTTTGAGATTAAATTTTTGATGGACGGCCGGGTCTTGGTAGATTTGCCGTGGTATGATACTCCTTCCATTTCAATATGATCACTTGCACAGTGCTTCTTGGGATGTTTAAAGTAGTGGAAATATTTTTGTAACCAAATCCAGCTTTAAACTTCTCCACAACAGTATCACCGACCTGCCTGTTGTGTTCCTTTGGTCTTCATGATGTTATCTGCGCTTTAAACAGAACACTGAGACTATCACAGAGCAGGTGCATTTATACGGAGACTTGATTACACACAGGTGGCTTATATTTATCATCATCAGTCATTTAGGACAACAATAGATCATTTAGAGATCTTCAATGAACTTCTGGAGTGAGTATTCTGCACTGAAAGTAAAGGGGACGAATAATATTGCACGCCCCAATTTTCAGTTTATTCTTTTTTACAAAAGTTTAATTGCGTTCAACTTCACAATTGTTTATTTATTCTTGTGTATTATGTATTATGTTTTATTTATATCAATTTATTGGTGGCAAATCAAGTTTTTTGTGAACAGTCAGTGAACTTGAATTTCAGAACATCCACTCACCTCTAATTGGTCATTTACAGTGAAGTACCATATTTTTCGTTTTATAAGATGCACCCCAAATTTCAAGAAAAAAAAAAAGGTGTTAAAAAAAAAAGGTCATTTTATAATCCAGTGAAGTCTTACCGGTGGAGGGCGGCAGCGGTGGTGGAGGTGGTGGTGGAGGTGGCAGGGGCAATGGTAGAGCAGATCGATGCTGTGGGCGTTGCAGAGCGATGCGATGCTCACTGCGACAGCAGGCGCTGCTCTGTGCTGGGGCGGCCGAGGCTGCTCTTTGCTCGGCATGCCGGCGTAGCAAGGCACTGGCCATTCTGAAGATGTCGGTGGTGCGGGCTTCAAAGAAATGGCGGCCGGAGTCTGCGTGGATGAAAGCTTGAGCCAAAAGCTTCAGCTGCGCACATGCAGACTCTGGGCGCCATTATTTGAAGAACTTACCACCGACTTCTTCAGAATGACCAATGCCTTGCTGCCTGCCCACCGTACAGAGCCTCGCTGGTCACCCTCCACACAGAACCTTGCCGCCCACTGCACAGGGCAGCTCCGCACAGGGCAGTTCCCGCAGAACGGCATTGTCCTACCTCCTATGACCCCTGGTAAGCTACATTCGAATTTTAAGACGCACCCCTCCTTTTCCTCTCAAATTTTTGGGAGGAAAAGTATCTTATAATCTGAAAAATATGGTATTTTATAGAGCTAGTTATCCATATTTTTGCATGCAAACTTACCAATGTTTTAAACTCACGGAAGTGCCCAAAAAAACCTTGAATTGTCAACTTGCGAGACTTTAATACAGCTAGCTGTGCACTTCTATGATTTTCTGTAGGATATAGAGCTTTAAAGCAGCTGTATATATAAGCCCTTAAGCAGTGAGTGGTGATCTGGTAATTGGTAGACTCCCTTAAATGTTTATTTTAGCACTTTGTCACAATTACATCAACACTTGAAATTCTACAGTAGGATTCTGTGGAAATCTTTTAGCCTATGGCTATTTTCACTGAGGTCTGTTCACTTATGTTTTTAATAGAATCTAAAAGCACTACTGGGACAACCCTCTCTCAATCGTTACGTTTCCCCATAGAACATAATAACAGCTATACATCACCTACTCTTCTATATCTTTCTCAAACCCAACCAACCCCCGGCAATGGTGTCAGTGAAAATAACAAGAATAATGGTTGATTGTTTCAATTTGTATCTTGTTCAATCCTGGGTAATATCTGTACTCTACATTCCGTATATATATGTAGAGTACATATATATACAAATACAGACCAGACAGAATACCGCTATGTATATGAGGTTTCCTACAAGGAAACCTATAAGATCTGAACGAACTAGAGACAGTTATGTTAGGAAAGTTTATTGTCGAAAAATGCTTATACATTTCAAGACTTATTCTATAGCCGACCCCAAACTGTGATTATCCTGATTATTAAGGATTTTTTTTATTTAATAGGATTTATAATTTTATATTTGATTGTGTTTATTTAGAAGAAAAGATTTCAATAAAGACTATTGAAACATAACCGCTATACTCCCCTCCAGTGTGAGCGCCATTCCAGAGAGGTCACTGCCTGCTCTCATGGAGCTTGTGTGATATTTTACCATATAAGCCCTAGAGCCAATTAGTGGTCACTTCTGGGATAGGAAAGTATTTTTTTTCCCATATATTCAATGGAGATTATTATATTGCTTGCAGGGCTATGTTATGTAGGGGCCATTATACTATTTGTAGGAACATGTGGGGGCCGTTATACACTTTGTAGGGTTGTTTGGGGGCTATTCTAATTTCTATTGCTATATGAGGCACATTTTTGTTTGTAGGACTTTGTGGAGCCCATTATACAGTTAGCAGGGCTGTTTGGGGGCCATTATACTAATTGCAGGTCTGTGAGGGTCCATTATACTATTTGACGCGCTGTGTGGGATTCCAGTATACTATTTGGAGGGTTGTGTTGGGACCATTAAGCTATTTTCAGGGCTGTGATGGTGTAATAATTTTCAGGGCTATGTAGGGCCCATTATACATTTAGCAGGGCAGTGTGGGGCCATTATACTGTTTTCAGGGCTATGTAGGGGTTTGGCAAGCTGTGTCGTGGGCTTTTATGCAATTTTCTTGGCTGTGTGGTTGCTATTATGCTAGTTGCAAGGCTTGTGAGGGGAATTATAGTTTACAGGGCTATATGTGGTCCATTATTGTTTGCAGGGCTATGTGGGGCCCATTATACAGTTAGCAGAGCTGTTTGGAGACCATTATACTAGTTGGAGGGTAATGTGGGGGCCATTATAGAGTTTGCATGGCTATATGGGGGCCATTAATCCATTTTTCAGGACTATGTAGGGTGTATAATAGTGTTTGGAAGGATAATAGAAGCAATTATAAATGTGGAGTGGCCATCATAATGTGTTATGGGTTAAGTATGATCCATTATACTGTTTGGATTAGTAAAAGGCCACTAGACTGTTGGAAGGAGCATTCTACTGTGTGACGGTCCGTTTCAGGGCCATCATACTGCGTTGGGCTCACTCTGGGTGTATCATACTTTGTGGTATGGGTTATAATGTAGGGTCATGGAACTGGGTGTATGGAGATATTGGGTAAGAATTCACTCTGAGGGTATCCTACTGTGTTTTGAGAGCACTTGAGATGGTATCATATTTTATTGGGGTCTTTTAAGGGGAATCTTCATGTGTTAACGCAACAAGGGGTTTCAATGGGGGAAACTTACTTTGCAAGGGCTCCTAGGTAGTGAGATGTGCGCTTTTGTGACCCTGCCAAATATAGCCGCTTTTACATAGACCTTCTATCGTGTCTCTTTCACACAAATAAGCCGGTGCAATGTGAGTTTGAGTTTAATTTTTATTTACCTATTTTTAAATACATCCATTTTCAGGAAAAGGTCAACATTCTACAGACATCAACATTTCTTAAATTCTGAGTAATATTTGATGTTATTCAAACGTGTAAATATTAGAATATAAATAGCTCTAAATTTATTCTAGCATATGATGCCTAATCCACTCAGTCTGGCCAGCTGAAGAATGGGCAGAAGATGGCTGTGAATTGTACATACTAGACGCGTTCGGTCTTACTTCATGACTAGTACATGCTTGACACTATAAGGATCCATGCAGGCTTGTAGTGCTTTCTTGTAGTCCTGAAAAAGAACTTTGGTGCATATGGGTTCCAAAAGTTGTCCTCTTCTTACCATCTCTGACAACACTGACACCATGGTGTTAAGCTTTGTTAGATCTACCAAGATGAGAAAGGAAAAGTCATAGCATTCTGTCCAGTGTTCAGCCCGGCAACGGAATCAGATTTTCCTACATGAAAGGCTAGCCTGACGTGTCTAACATGGTAATCGTTTTCTAAACCTGCTAAACTAATTAAAGGTTTTAAGTTGAAGAGTTTAAGAGCAGAAAATGATCTTTTATTTCAATCAATTCTTTGTATTCAATATATTGAAAAAAAATTGCAATTTTTTTCCAATCACAATCTGTATTAAAACATATTTATACAGACGGCTTGCCATTTTCACACTGGCATTTAAAGCTATTTTAGACTCATACATCTTACCCTTTGCTAAAGACTTTTCAGAAGTTTCATTATTAGAGATAGGCGAGCACTAAAATGCTCGGTACTCAAGTCAAGCAGGTCAGACTCTTGGACAGGCTGAACTCGAGTAACGGGTATAATGGAAGTCACTGATTGGGCAGTTCAGCTTTCCACACACATATAGCCAGCTATAAACATATCATTTCCAGGGGGGAGGGGAACATTTGTTTTTTTGACACACTACATCCGAAAATGTTTTTTTTCAACCCCAGTGAGAGCCATTCAGAAACTGTGAATGGCTCTCTCTGGGCTGCCTGTGCTTTGTGGTCATTGTTTCACGGACAAAATATCTGAGCACCTGTGATACTTTGCCGAGTGCAGCGAACACCCAAGTGCCTCGATCAAGTACCAAACAGTGAAAATCATGCTCACTCAAGACTATTCATTTTCATTAATGATAAGCGTGCTCGGCATTGCTAGTTATTCAATCAAGCATCGAGGCGCTCGGGTACTTATGGTGCTCAGCCGAGTATCACGGGTTCTTGAATGTGGGATTTGTGAAACATCACACACAACGCACAGGCTCACTTCACTGGATGATGTGTGCAGGGACCTCAGGGAGAGCCAGATGCAGTTTCTCTGGATCTCACTTGGGGGTAAAACAGCGTTTTCAAATGTAGTATATAAAGAGAAAAAAACACCAACAACTCCCCTCCCCACAGAAATGCTCTCCCTATGGCTAGCTGTATGTGGGCAGAGAGCCAGACTGTTCAATCAGTGACTTCCCATTATACTCCTTACTTGAGTTGAGCCTGTCCGAGCGTCTAACCAGATCGACTCGAGATCCGAGCATTTTAGTACTCGCCCATCTCTATTAATAACTACTAATAATTATTTTATTAAATACTCCTGTATCACCTCTGCCGATTTACCAAATGGAGAACTACTAAGCCTGAGACGACGCTTATGCAACACATAACCTTTATTTGCTGAAAATGTAATTATGATGTAATGTGATGCCAACCTTGTGTCTATGTAGTCATCCCATTTAAGAACCTGGGATTAGACCGGCTACATGTTACCTGTCTCAATCCTTTGCTCCGTTTCCTCCTAAGAAGTATCTCTAGAGGTGTTTGGGAATTGTTTATCATTTACGTTGCAATAGTTGGAAACCATTATTTGATTAAAAGCGATCTTGTTTGTGTGATCTGCTTTAGATGTGGTCTTGGTTCATGAACTATAGGGACTGCTGTTTCTGGAGCAGATTTTTAGTTTACATGTATGAATCTATATGGGTTTCTATAATGATGAGGGCAGAATATATAGATTAGCCATATATGCAGATTTTAAACAATGCATATTCATTAAAATATGTATTATTTTTCAATAAAATGGAACAACGGTACAAGGGCCTCATGTTTACTTACCATGCATGTGGGTTCTCTTCCACTGCGTCATCCAAAATCCACACACTTTAATGTTTTTAAATATTAATGCTTTCTACAATAAAACATGTATGGATTACTTTATGCTCAGAAGAAATATGATACCAACTATCAATATAAATTGTACTTTAATATGATACTCTCTCTATATCTGAATAGTGTGGTCAGATTGCTTTTTTTTGTCACTAATGCCAGAAAATAAACAAGATATAACACTCAAAAAGCATTTATCGCGTTTTTTTACAAAAATACTTGCAATCCAAGTTCTAGGCAATGGGTTGGGCTCAATTGAAAAGAAATTGATGAGACAACCCTTGTAGACCCTTAACCATGGTTGTCAACCATCCCGAAATTCCAGGACCGGCCATAAAAATAGGGCACTTTTTCGCATGTTCATAAGAAATGTAGCGTCCTTGTTTTTTTTTTTTTGTTTTTTTTTGTTTTTTTTTTTTAAAGCTGAATAAATGAAAAGATTACTTTGACTTTTATTATCATTTTTATCATTTTACAGTGAATGTAGCTGATGTCTTCATTTAACAATTCTAGGTTATAGACAACATATCACTTATCACAATGATTTATTATAGTTTTCCAATGTGTCTAACAAATATTGTCTATATTTTTGAAAGCTGTCAAGAAAAAGAAAAAAGTCACGTTGGCAACTCTGCTAATGCCAACTTGCATGTAATTTAGAGGATAAGGTACCTTTTGCGCATACCTCCATATGTTTACATGATTCTCTTAAACTGTTACAGCACAAAATTGCATGGCGATAGCTAAAAGAAAAATGTTAGTACCCAACCGGCAAGCAGCATGTGTATGGCACAAATGGCTTGGACCTCACTTGGCAATCACATGATCGGTCTGTCTGTACAGACAGGCCAATCACAATGAAAGAAGTTGGATTAACCAGCTGTCCTGGCTCCGATTCTTCTCAGTTGTGTAAGATAGTTGTCAGAAAATGTATGCATAGGGCAAACGCCCTGAAGAATTGATTAACCAGCTGTCAATCACAACATAATGAAAAAAAACTCAAAACATTGACTTAAATTTACCACCTTGTTAAAGTATAATGTGTTATGAAGAAAAAAAAAACGTTTTAGAATAATTGTGATATTGTATGGTGGCTTGGGGCAGTAGCCATCAGGAAGGTACTCTGCAGAAATAAGAGGTTCCTGTGTGTGTTTGGTATTGTTACAGTAGAATCCATCACCTTTTGGGCCTGCAACGCTCTGTCTGGCATATGACGCTTTTGTTCCCAGATTGAGGAAAACACACAAGTTGGTAAGAACAGTGTTTTCTTTAATTGGCAGTAAACTCTTGTACACAGGGAAGCAGACATTTTACTTTATGGAGCAGGGCCGGCTCCAGGTTTTTGTGGGCCCTGGGCGAAAGAGTCTGTGGGCCACATCCACACACAGACATGCACAGATACATACACATATAGGCATACGTACACATACTTATTTAAAGGGAAATTCACAAAAACACATATAAATAGACATAAATCTATACACTGTCATATACACTGACATACATAGATACAGATCATACAAGTACACACTGACACATTAGAGATATATCTAATATTGGGAAGCCGGCAACAGCCCCGTTCACCTCCCCGCTTGTGTCCATCCAGCTCCTCCTGGGCATGTGTCTGTGCCACGCTGATTGTTGGCCATCACTAACCGACATGGTCACACAGAGAACACTAACAATGCTGCATATACAGTACATCACAAAAGAGGCTGGGGACATTCACATTACTTGGGGGCATAAATATTACTGAGGAAAGGGATATATAGCAATGGGGGGCCACACAGCTCTAGAGGGGGGCAGTGGCTCTGGGGTGAGGGGAACAACAGCTCTGAGGTTGGGAGGTGGCATGCAGCTCTGGGAGTATACACAGCTCTGAGGGGGTATACAGCACTGGGGTGGAGGTGACATACAACTCTGGGGGTATAGCAGTATGCAGCCCCCATATTCCTCCATATAGTGTTATGAAGCCCCCATATGTCAATATGCAACCCCCATATAACATTAAGCAGCCCCCATATAGCACAATGCAGACCGAGAGAGCATTAGGCACCTTCATGTAGTATACAGCCGCCATGTAGCACAGTGCAGACAGACCCACATAACATTGGGCACCTTTATGTATTATAGAGGCTGCATATAGCACAATGCAGACCCACATAGCATTAGACACCCTCATGTAGTATACAGCTGCCATACAGCACAATGCAGACCTAGATAGCATTAGGCACCCTCATGTAGTATATAGCCGCCATGTAGCACAGTGCAGACCCACATAGCATTGGGCACCTTCATGTAGTATACAGCCGCCATATAGCACAGTGCAGACCCAGATAGCATTAGGCACCTCATGTAGTATACAGCCAACATATAGCACAGACAAGAGCCAGATAGCATTAGGCACCATCATGTAGTATACAGCCGCCATGTAGCACAGTGTAGACAGACCCACATAGCATTGGGCACCTTTTATGTATTATACAGGCTGCATATAGCACAATGCAGACCCACATAGCATTAGACACCCTCATGTAGTATACAGCCGCCATACAGCACAATGCAGACCTAGATAGCATTAGGCACCCTTATGTAGTATATAGCCACCATATAGCACAGTGCAGACCCACATAGCATTGGGCACCTTCATGTAGTATACAGCCGCCATATAGCACAGTGCAGACCCAGATAGCATTAGGCACCTCATGTAGTGTACAGCCAACATATAGCACAGACAAGAGCCAGATAGCATTAGGCACCTCCATGTAGTATACAGCCGCCTTATAGAACAGTGCAGACCCACATAGCATTAGGCACCTCCATGTAATATACAGCCGTCATATAGAGCAGTGCAGACCCACATAGCATGTGGGTCTGCCTATATAGCACAGTGCAGACCCTGATAGCATTAGGCACCTCCATGTAGTACACAGCACCTATATCATTTAATGCACCTCCATGGTCGTCTGGCACCCACGATTACATAAATACTCACTTCTCATTCCCCCGCTGCTTCGGTATCCTCGGCGCGGCCGTCCACCGCTGTCGCTCTGACCTCTCAGGAGGCGTGCAGTGATGACGTCACCATGCTCCGCTGCTGAGCTGTCAGAGGCTCAGAATGCTGACCGTGTCAGACACAGCAGGGAGAATGGTGACAGAGGGAGCGCGCCGCTCCGTCTCTCATAATTGCGTTCAGTTGTATCGGCAACTGCGATGCCAATACAATTGAAAGTGCGATCCTTGGCGGGGAAAAGGCTGGTGACAGCGCGGGCACCGGGCTCCCCTGCCATCACGAGTGAGCCCACCGGCAGCCCAAAGCCCCCCGCATTTGACCGGGTTTGCCGGGTGCTGACGCCGGGCCTGATAGAGAGGTATGTTCATCAATGTTACAGGCAACTGCACTTGTGTATGGTATACATGTAGAACAGATAAGGTGAACCTCTGTATTCCTGGTACATGGCCACATGAGTCAACGTGTTACACTGTGTACCCTGCACTCAGACTACTGACTGTGATCCTTGACCAGGGCCGCTCCAAGAGCTGCTACTCTCTTCATGTGTCCATATTTGGGTAGATCCTATTCCTTCTCAAAGTCTGCCACGTCTGGCCAAAACAGGACTCCCTTCCCTTCCAACTCTCTATCAGGCTTCCCTACTTGCCTTTGTGCTGGATCTCTGTTTCCACTTATGGCTTCTTTTTGCTAATTTTGGATCCTTATACTGCTCTTTATAGTCTGCTCTTTAAGTCTTCCCAACTCACTAACTAAATGAAAAAACAGTCTCTCTGCACTCTAGCCCCTCCCACTGTGGACTAATCACTACTGTTAAAGGGAATCTGTCACCAGGTTTTTGCTACCTCATCTGACTTCATAATATAGGCAAGGAGATCTGAATCCATTTGTGTATCACACAGATTACTTGGTCCAGCCATTCTCACATAATAAAAAAATTGAGTTTTAAGCATGTAGCTGAGGCCAGGGATCTGTCCCACCCATACCAGGCTCTCAATAAAGATTGACACCTCACAGTCAATGCACAATCACAGCAGGGCGTGTGTCAAACTTCTCTGCAGGTGTCAGCTAGACCTAGCATTTTTTCTTTGCCAGGATGTGTAGATTGGGTGCAGGAATATGATGTAAAAATCTCAGCACCAAATCTGCATCTCTTGGCAAAAAAAATGCACAAAAATGGTTTTGATGCCATTTGGGTGCAGTTTTCTTCCAAAAGATGCAAATTTGATTCTGAAATTCTGCACCAGACATCCATAATATAAACTGGAAGAAACTATAGTAACATATTTTCCTTTATTCCAAAGTGCTGTGGCTTAGTAAACTAGGGTTATTGACTGAATTTTGAGCAATCAAGAAGGTGTACTGATATGATGGCAGATGAAGAGGATTCTGCCATACACAGGCTCATACTGATGGTGTTACTGTCAAATGCAACATCATCCTGCTGTGACTGAAAATAGTAACATGCCATAACATCCCCAACACTAATGCACTTGCCAGAAGCAAAGGAGAACAGATGGGCCTTGCTTGAGATAGTACTGCGGGCAAGACTGCTGGTACCAGTGGTGGTGGTACTGCTGCTTGCAACTGTCATGCCGTGGCATGTTCATATTTTCATTTACATTACCCCATCCGTTGCCATTGCCGCTTTTACCATACATTTTTCACTATACCAAAATCAACTTTTTGTTTGAAACCATAGTTTTCCTGTTTCCAAAGCAGACTGACCAATAAATACTAGTTGAATAGCAAGAAATTAAAAGTAGCAAACGGCCGTAGTATTGGTGGTGCTTGCATGCACGTCAAATTAGACTATTATAATAAATAAGTAAAATATCAGTAGTATTGAAAAATGCACTTAGTGATGCAATCACAGTTAAATGTTGTTTGTTTTTTTCTTTCAGCAATATTTGAGGCTTGCTTCTGCATGAATTCCAAAAAATGTGTATTTGAAAAGCATCATCATTAAAGGGAACCTGTCATCAGAAATTTACCTATAAACCTAAATGTTTCCCCCTCTGCAGCTCCTGGGCTGCATTCTAGCAAGGTTCCTATAGTTTTTGTGGCCCCTTTTATACCAAAATAAATACTTTATAAACTTGTACCTTTTCGTATGCAAATTTTGAAAATTATCCATGGGGGCGGGCTGCCTGGTGTCTGTTACTGTTCTCCTGCCGATTTACGCCGCCCCCGAACACTGAATTTCAAACCTCAGGATGCCGCCCCTGGGCGCCCGTGGTCTCGCGCATGCGCTGTGCGACTGTAGCGGTGCCGTGCACTGTGTGCACGTGTGACTGCTGGTGACGCTTTGCGCGGGCACGAGGTTATGGGCGGCGCTGTGAGTGTCATCAGCAAGTGCCGCCCATAACCTCGTGACCGCACTTTCCCCTTTGCCTCCTGCGTTCTGCGCAAGCGTCTCCTCGTAACCTGTGGTGGCCTGATCCGCTCCTCCCATCTATTTCCTGCTGCAGGGCAGGATGGGAAGAAGGTGACGTCGGATCATTTGGCCAGCACTTGCGCAGAACGCAGGAGGCAAAGGGGAGAGCGCGGCCACGGTATTATGGGCGGGCAGTTGTGATGCTTTCACAGCGCCGCCCATAATATCGTGCCTGCGACCACGTCACCAGCAGTCCTCGCATGCACGGGACCTCGGGCGCTGTGGGCGGCGTCCTGATCTATGAAATGAAGCAATGGGGGACGGCGTAAACCAGAAGGAGGGACAGTAACCAACACCACACGACCCGCCCACATGGAGAATTTACAAGAATTGCAGACAAAAAAGTACAACTTTATAAAGTGTTTAATTTGGTTTAAAAGGGGGCACAAAAAGTACAGGAACCTTGCTAGAATGCAGCCCAGGAGCTGCAGAGGAGGAAGCTTTTAGGTTTAAAGCTAAATTTCTGATGACAGGTTCCCTTTAAAACAACATGGATGAAGCAAGCAGCAGCTACCGGCACTCCTATTTCTCTCCCTCTATGAATTAAATCTCTATTATTTTATTTTTCTTCTCACACTATTCTTCACTAATGTGCTGTCACACAAACTATCTGCACATTTTTTTCAGTGTTTTGTGATTTTCCTTCCCTATTTCATTGGCTGTGAGCTGTGACATCTTCTCATTATCCAGATTCACTACAAATGGCTGCTGCATTCCCTGTCTCTACTTTTATACAGGATATTATAGTCTGTCCCTATATCATCTGATGAGATATCGGTAAAGCCTGATTGCTCATTTATGCCAAAGGTCATGTGATCCTTCTATGACTGATGCAATCTTCTATAATGTGTAAAATGGAGATGGGTATTTAAGGAGATTTGTATAAAGTGTTTGAATTCTCCTGGATTAATGAATTGCGAAATAAATTTGCTCATCTGTAGTAAACACCTTATGCAGTACATACATTTGATCTTGACATGTTACGAAAGATTATGGGCAGTCAGTATCAAGATGAGAAGCATTCCGGAAAATGGCTAAATTGTCATATTTTCAGTATTAAGGTGGGAAATGAGACATGGTAAACCAGATAATGAAGGCAGTTGCTTAGGGTTTTACTAATGTATGTAAATACGTACTGCAGGTAATGGAGTTGGTTTTCTTGACATTCCTCCATATGTTACCATAGTGCTCCCATCCCTATGGGCATACAGAATAAAAAGATTTTTAAGCTTATTTTGTAAGAGGAACTTTGTTTGCTATGTACATATAGACATTAATAAATTCATGTTCCAAGATATAGCTGCTATTTATCACAATATAATTAAACAGAATGTGCTAAGAAAAAAAGATTACTCAACAATAGAAAAACATGCAAAGCTTTATTCAGCCTGCTGACCACCTGTTCTCTTGAGCATATTTGCTGTTCAGTTTTTTATTCTATTTGTTCGCATTATTCGTGTTGTACTTTTAAAGGAGCCCTACACAATGAATTACTCTCATAGGATCATAAAGGACGATTTGACTAGGTTCACAGCTCTCCAAGTCCTGCTATGTAGTTCTCAATATCTCAAGATTTGTTATCCTCCGCCAGCCACCTTTTATTGGGAGTTCTCTATAAAAGCACAGTGTATACAGAAAGCTGTCAATGAGTGGGAATGATGGGGCTCGTAACTGTGACGTCTAGTAGAGTTGCAGCAGATAAGTGGTTTATCAAAGCTGCAGCATGGAGTCTTATAAGTGACACATCACTGGAATAATGGTTCCTATGTATGGTGCCCAAAGAGCAGAAACCTAGGAACAGATACTCAAGAGACTGGCAGTCTTTTCTCAGTAAAGCACAATGCTTAAGGGGTATTCCCATGGTTATCCTTTTGAAAAGGCATCGGTTCCACTCGTGCATAGCTTCCGATGTGAGAGCATTGGAAGCAATATACTAATGATACTCTGCTGCGAGCGCCAGCCCAGGATCTTGCGACTGTGATCCGATCTTGCAATCAGATCAGATCTGCGGGAAAGAGAGGGGACAGCACTTTCTCCCTCTCCTCCGCTGTCTGTCTCTGCGTAAATCACACTGTGGTCCAATAACATGCAAGTGCAGTGTGATGTTTCACACACTCCCATAGACTTGTATGGGTGCATGTGAACCAAGACTCGCTGGCAAACACAGCATGCTGCGATTCATTCTGCATGCCGATATGGCATGAGAAATCAATCACAGATTGACACTGCCCCATTGTTTTGCACTGGTGCGAGTGCAATTCGATGTTCGTGCAAAGCGCAAGTTGAACTGAGCCCTAACAGATAAGATAACTTGGTTTCCAACTAACAAAAAAAACAAAAAAACAGGGTTCTGAAGAGCTCTGGGTGAATGGAATGATGGTTGATTATGCATACTGCCACTCCATTTCTTCTTATTGGAGTGTCGAAGACAGTCCAAGCGAAGTGCCCATGATTGACCACCAAATGCATATGCCCAAACATGAATGTGAAAAAGTCAATATATTCGTTCTAGCAGCTCTTTCCCAAACCCTTTGGCACAACTGCAAGTACCCTCTGCATTTTAACTATATGATGTCCTAATGACCCTGCCTCTGGCAACATTGTGCACTGAGCCTGACGGAGCCTTGACGATCTGAGGGAATAGGGAGCTTTACTATTAACCCTATTACTATTTTGGTAGTGCATGAAGATATTATTTGGATATTAAGTCAAAAAGTATAAAAATTGTGCAGGATGGATACTACTTTGCTAAATCTGTGGAGAAAAGTGGCCATAGGAAGGCATTTTATTGCAGTGTTCTGTAAATAGGCATAGTGCTCTTTATAGGGATCAAATATAACTACTTTCTGTGCTGACAGATCGTTTAATATTTCTTTCCCTAATACATCCGAGTATTGGCTTCTATACTAATAAGATTTGTCCAGGCTTGAATTGTAGATTGTTTTCATGTCTGCTTCCCAAACAGATTATTGAGAGTCATTTCTTAAGACAAGGTAGCAATCAGGTTAGCACAGTTGTTTTCACAGGTAATATACAATTTATACTGCGGGTAAATGAAACTTACTTGAGATGGCAGAAGAGATTTCCAGCAGCGTTTCCGCCTACGCAGTTGAGAGCTAATTTCGGCCTTTCAACTACCTGAGAAAAGATATGAAAGCATGGTCAGCTTGCTTCACAGAGCTATGTACTCTGTATTGATAATTACTTCATACTGTCACTTCTTATTACCAGTTACAAGCTTGTGCTAAAATCCAGCCACCGCGGATGCTTTACAGCTGTAAATGGAATTTAGAAAATGTACAAGGAGTTCTGTGTACAGAATTACCTTAAACAGATTTGCCATTTCTGTTTTCTCCAGCATATCCTCAGTAATAACATAGCTGGCACCGAGGGACAATAGCTTCTCTTTTAGTTCGACCACATTAGTTCTTCAAAGTACAAAGAAAATGAACAACGGTAAATACACCAGACAAGCAACCATACAAATTATTGATTATATTCTTTTAAATTGGAAAGACATCTATGGAAGAAAGATGAGTTTGTAATAAGTACAAAAAGTAGCATGAACACAATTCTCTTGATTCAAAGAGGCAGATGCCTGGAGGATGCTCTCCACCCTGACTCTCTTGACAGCAGGTCGCTCCCTAAATACACTCATAGAGGGTACGGTTCCACTTGTGCTTCTAATGTGAGAGTATCAGAAGCAATATAATAATGATCCTGTGCTGAAAGTGTCAGCATGGGTCCTGTGATTGCGATGCGATCTTGGTATCGGATCTCAGCTGGGGAAAAGAGGAAGGGAACATTTTCGGAACCTTAATTACCAGGCCCGGAAGATAGTCTGACTGCAGCGTGATCCTCTGGGAAACACGGTATGTATAACTATCCTGCTCTTACTACCTTTTAATTTCCACCACAGCCCAGCCGGTCTCTGCATGCATCGCACTGCAGTCAAATCCCATGCAAGTGCATTGCGATGTTTCACGCTCTCCCATAGACTTGTATGGGTGTGTGTGAGCCGAGAATCGCTGCCAAACGCAGCATGCTGCGATCCATTTCACAGGCCGCTATGGCATAAGACATAAATTTCAGATGGACACTGCCCCATAGTTTTGCACTGGTGCGAGTGCAATCTGATATTTTATTGGATTGTACTCGTCTGTGCAAAACGCAAGTGGAACCGTACCCATAGGAGGAGATCTTTAAGCCTAGGGCAGGGTTCCCCAACTCCAGTCCTCGAGGGCCACCAACAGTGCATGTTTTCAGGATTTCCTTAGCATTGCATGGGTGTTGGAATCATCAACTGTGCAGGTGATTAAATTATCACATGTGCAATACTAAGGAAATCCTGAAAACATGCACTGTTGGCGGCCCTTGAGGACTGGAATTGGGGACCCATGGCCTAGGGGATGGAGGCAGGGAGTAATTGCTATAAACCTCGGTTTTGGACTAGTTTTGACTGATATATACAGTTGGAATATTGAATCACTGATTCACGCTGCCTTTGGTTTGGAAAGCAGGAATGAGCTCTCCAGTTCTCTTTAATTGGACTTTGTTAGCACAGAATGACTGTTCACACCAAGTACAGATGCTCCGTGCACCATGCTGTGGCGAATCTAAGCATATCTTCCTGTCTGCTTGTCTTCCACCTATCTCTGACCTTCTCTAGCTCTATAAAGCCAGAGCTGTCCATTAAAGAAGAAAGGAGGGAAGAAGGAAAGAGATACAAGGAAAACAAGCATATGGGAAGGTGCACTCAAATGGTTGGCCCTGCCATGATGCACCAACCACCTGTACTTGGATTGAGCAGTCATTATGCACTGAGAGAATCCCTTTGGACTACTTCAGTGAACTGATCACTGCAATATTGTGTGAGATACACAATCTCCCTCTTATAGTTTGCTTACATTTTGCGACTTTTGACATTTTCATGCCAGTTTTCTCTGCTCCAACAAAATGGGCAAAGCTCTGGTGGGACAGGGGCATGACAGAGGTGGGATGGTACAGCTCATCAAATTCATGATGAGCTATGGTGTTCCATGAGCCAGAAATATCACTCAATTACCTGACTGAAGTGAGACTTTTGGTGTAGTGCATGGAGACATTTGCCACTTGTCACATGCTGCTGATTCTTCAAGGGGCATGTACCTTTTCACGAATCAGGAGTGCCTTACTCCAGCACCCCTCCTCATCAGGACCAGTGTGTACAACATTGATCTTGATAACTAAGACCCAAAGTGTTCATAATAAGGGTAACACCTTAATTTTCAAAGTGTGTGGGAGAACTGAGGGTTGAGTAATGTTTTGTAATGTCTAGTGAGCTGGGTTTTACACGTGCCCCAGTATCTGGTAGGTAGGTTCCAGATGTCCTGTACTCTGGTGTTGAGCAGTTCAGGACTACTGAGGTCATAAAAAGTAAACTAATCAGAAAAAGAATGTTCAAAAGGCTTTTTTTTGTTAGCATGAAATGCTGTTGAAAACAACATGAGTTATTGTTGGCTGGCAACCCCCAATCCATAAAATAATATTATGGTAGCCACCACTTCACAGGAAGAGAGCAAAGTCAGATAAGTGTCGCCTGTTGGCTTGTGGTCCATGTCATACCACCAAAATGAGACAGCGCTCTTTCAGATGGTGCACAATAATTCCAGTATCATTATTCTAATACATTTTGGTTGCATGCTTTTTTAAGACTCCCAATGTCCTGTGTGGTAGGGGCAATGCACTCCTGAAAATGGAAAGTTCGGATCAGCGCCATAGTTGCATCACTGATCAGAACTGTGCATTCTCCAATGCTGCAGCAGCATGAAAGGAGCACATGAAGAATGTGACTGAATTGTAGGCTCCATTAATCCCGTCAGATTTAGATCAGTGCTTACAGTGCTATTTTGATAAGAGCTTGTGAGCAATGTGCACGCTGACCACACTACTAGTTTGCAATGGTGGTCCGTAACCTAAACTGCAAGTATTAAACAATAAAACTAAAAGTGAGATGATCTGTAGCTATGTAACGTGGGGACGGAGGGGAGCTGGCATTTAGAAATGTTAGTACTTTCTAAACTAACCCCAACATCTACACTATACAAATAAGACTGTGCCTGTACGGTGCTCAAATTAAAGTGCTCGTTCCTAGATCTACAGTAATTCGAAGGAAGCATTGTTGCTGTACCACTAGGAAGGGAGCACCGGTTGGTTTTCCAATGTAACTGCATAACTTTACACTTTTTTAAACTTTTATTACCAGCAATTATTGGAAGGGTTTGAAACGATCATTTATACAATTGTTCACTCCACTTTTTAGCTTTCTGTTTGCATGAAATGATGTGCTACAGATAAAGTGTATAAAATGCAAACAATTCTTCAGCCAGCTTACCGGTACTCCCCGGTGTGCGGAATCCTTTGTGAGATCCAGGAATAAAGTCCGCAAGGGAAACAGGGCAGGACCCAGCCACGAAGGTCAATATATAAATATTTATTCCAAAAACTCCAGCGGACAGATTCCAAGACAAAAAAAGTTCTTTAAAAATTCTTACAAAACAAATTCCATTATAAATTCCAGTAAAAATAGATCTACACGTGGGGAAAAAGTGGTATTACGGATTAGGCTAGTAGTCTCCTGGACCACGCGTTTCGGCGTATATGCACCTTCTACATGGTCCATGTAGAAGGCGCATAAATAAATAAAATTTGTTTTGTAACAATTTTTTAAAGACATTTTTTGTCTTGGAATCTGTCCGCTGGAGTTTTTCAAATATTTATATACAGATAAAAAGTGATCTTTATGTATTCTAAAAAATGCAATCAAAATTAACAAATTTGTTTTTTAATCACATGATTGGGGATTCTCTTTTTAATTAAAGCTCTTCGGGTGTTCATCATCCTATGTAAGGAAAAGTTCACAATGAGTTTTGGTGCTGTGTATTTTTGCATCATCAATGATTGATTGCTCTCAGTGAGAGGAAATTATATTCTTGTAGTTGTGATACCTTTTAATGGCTAACTAAAATAAAATAAAATGTTGTTACAAAGCAAGCTTTCGAGACTCCTCAGGTCTCGTCACCATGCACCTGAGAAGTCTAGATAGCTTGCTTTGTAACATCATTCTATTTTAGTTAGCCATTAAAACGTATCACAAAGACAAGATTATAATTTTCTGTCACTGAGAACAATGAATCATTTTTCAACTGGCTAACACGGTACCAAAACGTTTTTTTCTTTTCAATTGCAGCATAAAAAATGCAGTGTCCTACAGTTCCAGAAAGATGGATGGGATTTATAGACATCTCCTGCACACTGTGCTTTTATTACTACAAAGAAATAGTCCAGCGCAACGGAAAAGCAATCTTCTTTATTTGTCGACTACCAGGGTAAACCCTTCTCGTTCCCCATTCTTGTCCTTATTGAAATAAAGAAACTCACTTCTCGTGCCAGCACAGTTCCAGCGGTATCAACACGCGCTCTCACAGGACTCAGGAGACATGTTACATCACATGAGCCCTCCCTGTACAATCGCCACCATCTTCTCCTTCCCTTCCTTTGGACGTATAAGTAATGAACAGGAATGGAGAGACCAGCCATAGCTCTCACTTTGTTGATTGCCCCATGTTCAGATGTATAAGTAAACAAAGGGGAATGAAAAGGGGATGTTAGTGTAGTGGACAATCCCTTTAAGTGTGCAATACAAGAATCTAGTGACAATTAAAATTTCAGCATCTGTGTGCTTCAGGTGCTGATGATCATGATTAAGGGTGCTATGAGCACCTGAAACGTGTAGATACTGATGTTTTAATAGTCACCAGGTTTTTGTACTGCTCACTTTGTAAAAGAAAATTGCTTTTCTGTGGAGCTGGACTACCTCTTCTTATCTCTGATGGTGTCAATGAAGACACACTGTCTCAGGCTCTGGTTTGCATTGCAGGAGTTTTCTTGGCTTTTTATTTACACAGCATAAACTGACCTGCGGTTCATGTTCATGTCAAGTTTTAGTTGTGGGTATGCAGAGTTTTATATGCAGATTTTTAAGCGGGTCCCTGCACTGCAATATACGCCACCGGCGAAACAGAGGCCTGCAGCTGATGCTGGGGTGCCCCTGACTGGGGGCACTTGGCAGTAACATCATGCGTCTCCACAGCAGGCACGCAAACATCAGGTGCTGGCTACAGAAGAGGACGTCATGTGACAAATGGAATCTGGGGAAGGTGAAAAGGTGTTGTTTTTTTTATGCATTAGAGACTGAAAGGGGACTATATATACCAGGGAAGGGACATATATGCCAGGATGGGGTCCATGATGGGAGACATATATACCAGGATGGAGGATATATATATATACCAGGATGGAGGATATATATATATATACCAGGATGGAGGATATATATATATACCAGTATGGAGCATATATATATACCAGGATGGAGGATATATATATACCAGGATGGAGGATATATATATATACACCAGGATGGAGGATATATATATACCAGGATGGAGGATATATATATATACCAGGATGGAGGACATATATACCAGGATGGAGGACATATATACCAGGATGGAGAACATATATACCAGGAGAGAGGACATAAATACCAGGAGGGAGAACATATAACAGGATGGGAGATATACTGTATATACCAGGATGGAGGACATACAGTGCTGGCCAAAAGTATTGGCACCCCTGCAATTCTGTCAGATAATGCTCAGTTTCTTCTTGAAAATTATTGCAATCACAAATTATTTGGTATTATTATCTTCATTTAATTTGTCTTCAATGACAATAAATAAAAAAAATTGTCATAAAGCCAAATTGGATATAATTCCACACGAAACATAAAAAAGGGGGTGGCCAAAAGTATTGGCACTGTTTGAAAAATCATGTGATGCTTTTCTAATTTGTGTAATTAACAGCACCTGTAACTTACCTGTGGCACCTAACAGGTGTTGGCCATAACTAAATCACACTTGCAGCCAGTTGACATGGATTAAAGTTGACTCAACCTCTGCCCTGTGTCCTTGTGTGTACCACATTGAGCATGGAGAAAAGAAAGAAGACCAAAGAACTGTCTGAGGACTTGAGAATCCAAATTGTGAGGAAGCATGAGCAATCTCAAGGCTACAAGTCCATCTCCAAAGACCTGAAGGTTCCTGTGTCTACGGTGCGCAGTGTCATCAAGAAGTTTAAAGCCTATGGCACTGTGGCTAACCTCCCTAGATGTGGAAGGAAAAGAAAAATGGACGAGAGATTTCAACGCAAGATTGTGGATAAAGAACCTTGACTAACATCCAAACAAGTTCAAGCTTCCCTGCAGTCCGAGGGTACAACAGTGTCAACCCGTACTATCCGTCGGCGTCTGAATGAAAAGGGACTATATGGTAGGATACCCAGGAAGATCCCACTTCTTACCCCGAGACATAAAAAAGCCAGGCTGGAGTTTGCCCAAATTTACCTGAGAAAGCCTAAAATGTTTTGGAAGAATGTTCTCTGGTCAGATGAGACAAAAGTAGAGCTTTTGGGGAAAAGCCATCAACATAGAGTTTACAGGAAAAAAAAAAAGGCATTCAAAGAAAAGAACACGGTCCCTACAGTCAAACATGGCGTAGGTTCCCTGATACTTTGGGGTTGCTTTGCTGCCTCTGGCACTGGACTGCTTGACCGTGTGCATGGCATTATGAAGTCTGAAGACTACCAACAAATTTTGCAGCATAATGTAAGGCCCAGTGTGAGAAAGCTGGGTCTTCCTTAGAGGTCATGGGTCTTCCAGCAGGACAATGAACCAAAACACACTTCAAAAAGCACTAGAAAATGGTTTGATAGAAAGCACTGGAGGCTACTAAAGTGGCCAGCAATGAGTCCAGACCTGAATCCCATAGAACACCTGTGGAGAGATCTCAAAATGGCAGTTTGGAGAAGGCACCCTTCAAATCTCCGGGACCTGGAGCAGTTTGCCAAAGAAGAATGGTCTAAAATTCCAGCAGAGCATTGTAAGAAACTCATTGATGGTTACCGGAAGCGGTTGTTCGCAGTTATTTTGGCTAAAGGTTGTGCAACCAAGTATTATGCTAAGGGTGCCAATACTTTTGTCTGGCCCATTTTTGGAGTTTTGTGTAAAATGATCATGATTTAATTTTTGTGTCATTCTCTTTTGTGTTTTTTCATTGCAAGCAAAATAAATGAATATAATACCAAAGAATTTGTGATTGCAATCATTTTCAAGAAGAAACTGAGTATTATCTGACAGATTTGCAGGGGTGCCAATACTTTTGGCCAGCACGGTATATACCAGGATGGTAAACATATATACCAGGATGGGAGACATATATACCAGGATGGGAGACATATATACCAGGATGGGAAACATATATACCAGGATGGGAGACATATATACCAGGATGGGAAACATATATACCAGGATGGGAGACATATATACCAGGATGGGAGACATATATACCAGGATGGGAGACATATATACAAGGATGGGAGACATATACTGAATAAAAATATAATTACAACACTTTTTTGTTTTTTTCTCCCATTTTTCATGAGCTGAACTGATCAGAGACTTTTTCTATGTGCACAAAAGTTCTTTTTCTCTGACATATTGTTCACAAATTTCTCTTTATCTGTATTACTGAGCACTTCTTATTTTCCGAGTTAATCCATCCACCTCACAGGTGTGCTTTTTTTTCTACCAGGGTAAGTGTCCCTTATCAAATTGTTTTGTAAAAAAATAAAAGATTGATCACAGTGCAGATCTACTTTGGACAGGGATTAAGAGCAAACTTTAATTTCAGTGATCATAGTTAAATGAAAAAAGATCCTCAACGGTGCGAAGACCCAAGTGGGGAACTCCCTCTGAGACATTCGTATATTGCTATTATTTATTTATTATAGCGCCATTCATTCCATGGCGCTTTAGATGTGAACTCCTATAGCCTTTGACATAAGTTTTGAGCAAACTTATAAAGTGTAAATAGGTTTCCCATCACCTTTATAAGTAAAAACATGTCAAATCAGGTCATAAACAATTTTGTTGTACTGTAGTATTTTATATATGTTACATCTGTACATTCTATTTTAGAACTTGCTGTATACTTAATTATATTCCATTCTTTGTGCTTACAAATTCTCCTTACATATCTCCTGCCAGCTTTGAACACCCACACAAAGAGCAGTATAATATTGATTTTACACAACATAGATTAACTGTGTGTCACGAGCACAGACCTTCTAATAGTTCTGTCAATAAATCAATCTGCTCCAGTACTGAAGCCTTAGAAAAACACAGAGTGAATTGTTTGGCATACGGTAAAGTTTCCATCTCGGACACAAGAGGGCAGTATTTGACTACATGAAATAGATATTATTTTTCTAGCTTCTTTTGTCTGTTTTTAACCTTTTGTCAATATGAACATAATACATGAATGTAATTGAAAAATCACAAAATAGTCAAATCTAAAATAGTCGAATTATCCTATGATTTATTGATGTCTTGCCTTCCAGGCGCAGTGCAAAGAGCAAGTTATTACTTACCAATTCTGACCCATTGTAACAGTTTGTTTTTCTAAAGGGCACTGCTTGCATCAAATCTACATATGTCCATGCAACATTTTTGGGGAATTTGATATTTGTCGCTTTATGTAAACAAGATAAGACATAAATGAAAAAAAAATAATATATATATATATATACTGTATATATGCTGTGTGTATATATATATATATATATATATATATATATATACATATATATATTTATATATATATATATATATATATATATATACACACAGTATATAGAAAATGGCCATAATAAGCACCTGGGGGCTGCAAATGGAAGTTAAGTGGTAGCAGGAGCAGGATAGTTATACATACCGTGTTTCGCAGAGGATCATGGTGCGGTGATTCTCTCTTCTGGGCCCGCTTATTAAGGTTCCTCAATATTCACTGCTTTCCCCGCCCACCCTCTTTGCTAGTGTCTGTGATTGGTGGCAGACTGCTATATACGCCCCCACCCTGTGTCCATGTCTGTGATTGACTAGTCAGTTTGCTGTATAGTAGCATAAAAAGAAATAAATATATATATTTTTTAAGAAAATGATGTAGGGTCCCGCCATATTTTGATAGCTAGTACAGGTAAAATAACACCTACAGTCTGCAGCCCTCACTTGTGAGCTTTAAGATTGGATATCAAAATAGAGGAGAAAAAAAGATGTAGGGCCCCCCCTGTTTTTGATATCCAACCATGGTAAAGCAGATAGGTGGGGGGTGGTATTATCAGGATGGGAGGAGCCATGGATAATGTCCCCCCTCAATCTAAAAATACCAATCTGCATCTGCCCAGAATTGTTGCATCCATTAGATGCGACAATTCTGGACTTTGTCCACCTCATTCCGGTTGCCCTGGTGCAGTTGCTGCTATTTTTAGGATGGAGGCAATAACCCCAGGCTGAGAATTCCAGCCCCCAGCTGTCGTCTTTATCTTGCTGGGTATCAAAATTGGGGGGTACCACACACCATTTTTTTTAAATTATTATTTAAATAATTTAAAAAAGCTGCATGAGGTTCCTCTTATTTTGATACACAGCCAACATATTGTGCACAGCTGGGAGCTGCTGTCACAGATGTTGGGTGGGGGATGCAGTGAATATATATAAGATGTAATGAGCAGGACCCAGAAGCAGTATTACAGATTTGTAAGCATGTCCTGCTTTAACCATTTTGCTACTTTTTTTTTTTTACAGTGATTTTCCTGGCTAATCCCTGAAATGGCTCCAGAAGTGCCCGCCCATAGACTAAAAGATTGGCTGCTCTCAACCTTTCAACAAGCTTTTTTCACTTGACCAACCTGAATAGGAAATGAACATACAATCAAAAGTCTGTGTTTGGTGTTCAGCACTAAATACAAGGTGTTTGGTACGAACACCACATTTTACAGTTTGGGTCTCCTCATCCCTATTCAGGCCGGATAAACAAAATTAATTATTTTATTAATTGTTCCACCATACATGTTGTATATCAAGCCATTTGTAAGACATGTAATACATTTTATATAGGATGTACTACACAAATGTTAAAAAGAAGACTGGCAGAACAGATTTCAGCTGCCGAACAAGATTGGGTACACTAAGCAATTCCTCTTAAGGCCTTTACAAACATTTGTTGGAGCAGTAACATGGCAGTCTTTCCTCTCTAGCCATTCGGGCATAGCAAGGGTTAACAGACCACATCGTGATAGAGACTAGAAAAAATTGATACTGACTAGAGAGGCCAAATGGATTTTTTATACTAAATGCTTATGCGTCTGCCGGTCTCAATTACGACAATGATTTGATGTACATTTCTTTAGCATGTTGATACTGATATTTGCACAAAAGTTGATATATGTCCATTTTAGAATTTATATGTATGTGTTAATTGATCATTGTAATTAGCCCAAGTTCTTGGCGTATGCATTTGCTCCTCTTTCCGGTGTCTGTTTTCTACTTTTATGCTTGCTACATATCCAATGTTCCACCTATGAATAACCACTACCTTTAGTCTGAAACGTGTAAATATATGTACCCTTAATTTTTTTATGTTTCAATTTTTTTAAATGGAGTTCTTTCAATAAATAGAGTTTTCATCTACATTTGATTTTCCATGTGCGATGCTGGATCCAACCTTTCTCCCATCTCCCTTTCCTCTATACTCATACTTGCATTGATACTAGGAGTGCCAGCTGGGAGGTTTCCATTCACTGACTATTTGGGCCAATATTTTAACAATTGATATGGTAAGCTGATTTTTTTTTCTATTCCGGCCTCAAAGGCCTTGAGGCAGAGCTGTGATAGCTGTAGATTAATCTTGAGATCACATGGCCAACTACATGATGAGGCCTTCTTGGGAGAACGTTACAGCCATGGCCAGATTGGACATTGATTGCGACACTGTTAACAGTGTCAGCATTCATAAGACACTGCATCTGTTAAAACCTGTAGCTCAGCGGAGAGCCACCAGCTCACTTTCCGTCACTTACTACAGCAAAATGCAGGCTACTGCCCTGTAGCCTGATAAAAGCCAGTATCATGCAGTTTAGGCATCACATTGACACCACTGCATTGAGTTGCCTGATATGGCCCATTATGCAAGATAAGAGGTGACAGAGGCTGCAGTAGATGATGAACTATGATTAGGTGAGTTCAAGTATTTTTCTTATATTTTTGGGCTTGGGGGTCAGATGGCAGGGATGTCAAACTATATGGGGGCAGTAGGATCCATAATACTGTATGGAAGGCTTAAGGGAACATAGTTTATGGGTGGCAGTGAGGTACTTAATTCTACATATAGGTGGCAATGGGAGCACTGTAATGTAGAGGGAAATGGGGAGGACATCATGCTGCATGAGGGCATTGGTGAACGTCATACCTTGTAGGTGGCTATGGTGATCATACTGTGATGGGGGCTGAGGTTGACATCATATTGTATTGTAGGCTGTGGTGGACATCATACTTATGGAGAACTGTGGAATACATAATGCTGTATACAATGAACTATTCAGTAGACATACTGTATGGGGGGGCTGTGGTGGACATCATACCATATAGGGGACTGTGGTGGAAATCATACTGTAGGAGAGGCTTTGCTGACCATACTGTATGGGGGGGGGGTGTCGAGGACATCATATTATATGGGGGCTGTGATGAACCCATAGCTATGCAGGCATCATATTGTATGGGGGGCTCTGGGGAGCATCACACTGTGTGGGGGGATGTGGTAGGCATCATAATATATGGGGGCTATGTTTCACATCATACTGAAGATGGTCTGTGGTGATTAGACTGTATGGGTGGGCTGTTGTGATTGCAGTGTGTGAGAGACTGTGGTAAACATACGGTATGGGGGCTGTGATGGATATTATACTGAGTGGGGGTCTGTGGTGACCATTCATTATCAGGACTGTGATGGATATTGTGTGGGGTGGCTATGGTGGACATCATACAGTGTGGGGCATTGGGAAGCATTATAATATATGAGGGACTGAGGATGACATCAAACGGTGTTGAACCTGTGGTGAATATCATATAGCATGGGGGCTGGGGTAGACAACATACTGTGTGGGGACTGTGGTGAACCTACAGTAAGGGAGCTACTGTGGGCATCATACTATATTGCAGCTGTGGTAGATCTACTTTTTGGTGTGAGAGTAGGGAAGCTGCAAAATATAAATAAACGCAATAGAGTCATCTGAGGAAGACATCAAATGAAACAAATGGTCTTTCACTTTGTAGGGTTGTGAACACACAAGACAGATAGAATTCGATGGTGTATCAGCTGCTGCAGGACCCATGGGCCACAAACTGAAGGATATTAAGAAACGTGATTTAATCTGTGCTGCGCAGGAAGAGACCGAAGTTCACAGATGTGGATTATTTTTGGTTTATTTTACTCATTTCAAAGTAATCCAAATTGAATTACGTTGAAACACATCAAATTAACTGCTGTAATCTGCATTTGTGAACTTTGGTCTATTCCTGTAGCAGCGCAGATTAAACCACATTTTTTCCTTTCTCAATATTCTATGGAGTGGCTTTGGTGAACATCATACCACACGTATAGCTATGGTGACCATCATACTGTATGAAAAACTGTAGAGACCATCAAACTATGTGGGGTTCTATAGCAGATATCATACCGTGCATACGCTGAATTTCAGTCCCAGTCCATCCCTTGCCACACCGGTCCTACAATAAGGATTATGGTATGGCATGACATAATGTACGTTAGCCCGACCTCTCTAGTCTTTAATCCAGGTACAGCTTTGCATTACATTAATTTAATTGTGGAACCAGTGGTACGGCCATCTTTCCAAAGTGTTCCAGAAGTTGTTTTTCAACATAACGCAAGGCAGTATGTTACTTATGCTACTATTATCAACCTGCATGCCTAAATATGCTACTATGGCTTGCTGCACATCCAGACCTTTCTCCCATAGAGCACATCTGGGATTTCATAGGTCGGTAATTGCAAGGGGAGCTGCCAGCAGTGGATCTTGATGATTTACAGTTGTGCTCAAAAGTTTACATGCCCAGGCAGATTTTTTGCTTTCTTGGCCTTTTTCAGAGAATATGAATGATAAAACAAAAACTTTTTTCCGCGAATGGTTAGTGGTTGAATGAAGCCATTTATTGTCAAACTACTGTGTTTTCTCATTTGGATGTTTTTGGTTGTAATTATGATTTAAAAAGAGAAAAACACAGTAGTTTGACAATAAATGAGTGGGAAAAAAGTTTTTCTGTTATTATTTATATTCTCTGAAAAAAGGCCAAGAAAGCAAAAAATCTGCCGGGGTATGTAAACTTTTGAACACAACTGTAAGTACCCAAGCACATTTCTCAAAATCCGTTATTAACCTCATTGATAACATACCTAGACGTTTGGGTCTGTGTGTGGCGCTTATACTGAATAAATCAAGTTCTCCTTAAAACAAAATTCATTTTTTCATCACTTACATATCATTAACATATCTATTAATTCTGTGATCTGCATAATTGCATAACTTTTAATTCTTGGTGTGGCAATTTCAATGCTAAAAAATATACAGTACTTGCTGTAGTACCCAAGCAGTGCCCAGGATAGTAACTGTCTCTCTGTCTCTCTCCCAGTCTCTGTCTGTGTGTCGCTGTCTGTCTCTCTGTCTGTGTCTTTCTTTGTCTGTCTGTGTCTATGTCTCTGTCTGTCTGATTCTTACTCTCTGTCTGTATTTGTATCAGTATGTCTGTCTCCATCTCTGTGTCTGTCTGTCTATATCTCTGTGTATGTCTCTATGTGTGTGTTTGTATGTCTCTCTCTTTCCCGGTCTGTCTCTTTCCCCATTTGTCTTTGTCTGTCTTTTTCCTGGTCTGTCTCTTTCCCGGTCTGTCTCTTTGTCTGCCTGTCTCTTTGTCTGCCTGTCTCTTTGCCTGCCTGTCTCTTTGCGTGCCTGTCTCTTTGCGCGCCTGTCTCTTTGCGCGCCTGTCTCTTTGTCTGCCTGTCTCGTTGTCCGCCTGTCTCGTTATCCGCCTGTCTCTTTGCTCGGCTGTCTCTTTGCCCATCTGTCTCTTTCCAGGTCTGTCTCTTTCCAGGTCTGTCTTTTTCTAAATCTGTCGCTTTGCTTGTCTGTCTCTTTCCCCGTCTGTCTCTTTCCCCGTCTGTCTCTTTCCCCGTCTGTCTCTTTCCCCGTCTGTCTCTTTCCATGTCTGTCTCTTTCCCCGTCTGTCTCTTTCCAGGGCTGCCTCTTTCCAGGGCTGCCTCTTTCCAGGACTGTCTCTGTCTGTCTCTTTCCACGTTTGTCTCTTTCCCCGTCTGTCTCTTTCCAGGGCTGTCTCTTTCCAGGACTGTCTCTTTCCAGGACTGTCTCTTTCCACGTCTGTCTGTGTCTGTCTGTCTGTCTCTTTCTGTCTCTCTCTATCCGTCTCTCCACCGACACCATATTACCTCACACATAAGCTTCCTATACGAACAGTTTATTTTGTTCCTATAGCAACCAGACAGTTGCTATTAATAGCCTGTAGCTCCCACCACTATTCAGTTTAATGGAGGCAGGATTTTGGAGAGTAACTGTAAAGTGCGGGGTTAAATTTTCCCATCAAAACATAGTCTATGACGTTCCCTGAGTCACATGGGGTGTCTGTGCAAAATTTTGTGATTGTAAATGCGACGGTGCAAATTCCTTTAGCGGACATACATACATACACACATACACTCAGCTTTATATATTAGATTATACAGATGTCACCTGAATATATATTTTCTTTTTTAACTTTCAGGTACTTCCATGTTTTACCGTGTTTTTCAAAAAATAAGACCTCCCCCAAAAAAAAGCCCTAGCAGGGATTTTCAACATTCTCGGAGCAGGGCTTAAATATAAACCCTCCCCCGAAAATAAGCCCTAGTTGCGGTTCAATAATGAAGTGTCCGTGTAGCTAAAAAAGTTACTGATACTGCAGGACACTTCATTATAGACAACGTGCACTCCGTAATCATACCCACCCGACGCTGAGCGGCAGGACCTGCAGTGATTGCACACCCACGCACATCAGATCTCACACACACAATCAGATCGCACACACAAACATCGCATCACAAACACATCGCATCACACACATATTCACCGCATCCAGCGACACCGATTTCTTCTGGCTGGCAGAATCCTGAGAGGCAGTGCAGTGGAGCGCAAGGACCTTCCGCAATGCTAGCTTACAGGACCTGCAGACATGTGACTTCCTCCCATCATTCCCTGCGGCCGGAAGAATTCTGTAACGCTGGGTGTAATGTGTGTGTGTGTGTGTGTGTCAGCCAGCCAGAAACATGGGAGGACGGCATGCAGCACCCATTAAAGATCACATGGAGGACCTGGGAGCCACTCAGACTTTTTTTTGGGGGTAAACTTATCCCCAACCATGTTTCTCCAAAAATAAGACCTCCTCCAAAAATAAGCCCTAGTGCTTTTTTGGGGGCTAAAAAAAGTATAAGATAGTGTCTAATATTTGGAAAAACACCGTAGTTAGAAATACGGATTATTTCTTTTAAGGAAAACTGGCACTATTAAGAATATATCACACTATTTCTTTGTGAGCCATGGATATGTTAAAGATTAAAAAATTCTTACCTATCTCTGATTACATTAATGGTATTCACCCCCATCGATGCACAGATCTGGATAACCGCTTGACCGACAGCACTGTTGGCACCATTTTGAATTACAGTGTCTCCTAGTACACATAAAAACAGTTTTCAAAGGCAAAATTAAAGCCCTATAGGTTATTATTGACAGTATCAAACAAAAGGCAATTCTGATAATAAGCATGTAAAATATATAATACACTGAAATTCCTTAAATCCTTCATCTGATAATAATAATAATAATAATAATTTTATTCATTTATATAGCGCTATTAATTCCACAGCGCTTTACATACATTTGCAACACTGTCCCCATTGGGGCCCACAATCTAGAGTCCCTAACTGTATGTCTTTGGAGTGTGGGAGGAAACCGGAGTACCCGGAGGAAACCCACGCAAACACGGGGAGAACATACAAACTCCTTGCAGATGGTGTCCTTGGTGGGATTTGAACCCAGGACCCCAGTGCTGCAAGGCTGCAGTGCTAACCACTGAGCCACCGTGCAATCGAAAATGTCTGATAATCTGGAATTTTCTTCTATGATGTGACACTTCACATGGCAAGAAGCATAAAGGTATGTTCTTTAGTGGCAGAATTGATGAGGCAATATTTGCAGCAATTTTCCCCAATTAATAATTTGGTGCTGATTTAACCTCTTCATGGCATCCGCTGTATATGTACGGCGCAGCAGGAAGTGCGTTCCCACAAACTACTACACATGTACGACGGTTCGGTCATGTGCAATGCCAGCAAGATGATCAGCGGTTGTCAGCTATGTATCATAGCTGACACCCTGCTGTACTATCATCGATTATGGGCGTTTAACCCCTCTGATGCTGCTGTTAGTAGTGACAGTGGTATCCATCTCCTTGAGCGGGGAGGGAGCTACCTCTCTGCTCCAATCTGTCACTTAGCGATTGTGATCACATTGTTCCAATGGTCTCCATAGTGTACGTGGGCTGCTTCATGCTTGGACAGGACCTGACATGCTTTCTGCCCTTGTCAGGTCCTGCTCAAACATGAATTAGCCCAGGGACACTATAGAGAGAATTGCAGTTTAGGGCCGGAAAAGTTGATAAAAAAAAGTTAAAGGAAAGTTTTCAAAACTTGCAAAAATATTAAAAAAATCACAAAATAAAGAACACAAAGTAAATACCAATAAATACCAAACCAAAAATGACTTGGTGAGGTGTAGTGTTTGACCCAGACTATTGGGTCAAAGTAGTGCTTACTGCTTTGTGCCATTGTGAAGTCAACTCCTGTTGTCTTTTGTAGCTACTTTCCTGCTCTTGTTTTCCTCCTGATTCTCTTATTTTCTAATCTTGTATGTGTGCAGTGTGTCAGAATTTTGATTTTTCATATATATGTGCCTATGTGTGTGCCTGTCCATATATAGAATATGTGTATATGTGCCATTATATATGTGTACGTTCATGTGTATATATAATTTATGTGCCTATGTGTATTTACCTGTGTGAGTTCCTATATATGTTTAGATGCCTGTATGTATATATAGTATATGTGCCTGTGTATGTTCCTGTATGTATGTGTGTATGTGCCTGTGTATAGTAAAAGTCTATATATGCCTGTATATGTTCTTGTATATACAGCATATCAAAAAAGTGAGTACACCCTTCCCATTTATGTAAATATTTTATTATATCTTGTCACGGGACAACAGTGAACATATGACACTTTGATAAAATATAGTGTACACCATGCGTGACTGTGTAAATTTGGTGTGCCCTCTAAATAACTCAGGTTACAGCTATAATGAGTCATAGGACACCAGGGAGGGAAAATGGTTAACTGGGCACAATTTGGCCATTTTCACTTAGTGGTGTACTCACTTTTGTTGCCAGCAGTTTTGACATTAAGGCTATGTGCCCACGCTGTGGAAAATGCGCGGAATTTGCCGCATTTTTTTCGCGGAAATTCCGCGGATTTTTCAAAAATCTGCAGCACAGCTACTCTCCAGCCATTTCTATGGCATTTGGGAACTGCTGTGCCCACGCTGCATTTTTTTGCGCAGCGGAAATAATGCGGATTTCCCTGCGGAAAAATCAGCAGCATGGGAATTATTCCTGCGGACTTCTCCTCAGGGTCCCATATACTTACCTGCCGTGATAGAAGACAACGATGTCACTTTCTCCGTCCGGTGCACAGGAGCGCGGTCGATCCAGGTACAGGAAGGAAGAGGTGGGCGGGGCCTGCACGAGCTCCGGTCATGTGACAGCTGGAGCTAGTGCAGGGCCGCCCACCTTCTCCAGCACAGTGCACCAAACGCTGACAGAGTGACCTGGCCGCCGGAAAGCGAGGTGCTGCATGATGGAGGTAAGTAATATGAATGCCCCGATCACTGCAGCACTTGTTCTGCATTGAGGATGCAGTGCCGAAGCCATGGTACTGTATCCTCAATGCAGAAAGCCCGCACCATATCCGCAGGACATTCTGAAATACATCCGCAGCTTGGAAACAGACAGAAGTTTTGCTGCAGTTTTCTGTGAGCACCTGCGGAATGTCCTGCGGATATAACTGCAGGACACTGTCCCCGTGGGCACATAGCTTAGTGTTACAGGGTCTTAGGTGTGAATGGGGAACAGATGTGTTACATTTGGTGTTATCACTCACAGTCTTTTATTCTGGTCACTAGAAGTCCAACATGGTACCTCATGGCAAACAACGTTGAACGGGGGCGCCTATAAACTTTAGGGTGTCACGCCCTCCATTGCCAGGTAGGACGGGGCTTTTTTTAGGGACAGCTCAGGGTTTCCTTCAGCTTTTGTCCTCCCTTTTCCCTTTTGTGCCTTTGTACTCAGCTGGTGTTTGTTTGGGGATAATTACTGATGATTTTTAATAGCGTTCAATAAAGTTTATCTTTTATAGGGTTTTTTGTTAAATATGTGCATGATCCTGTATAACTGGTATGTGTCTATTTTCCTGTATATATGCGTATTGTATGTGCCTGTATAATTGGTATATGTGTATATTTGCCTATATATAGTATATGTGTATGTGCCTGTATATACTCTATATAGAATATGTATATGTGCCTGTATATATAGTATGTATGTGCCTGTATTTCTGGTGTGTGCTTGTGCATGTGAGTGTATGGTATGTGTGTGTGCCTGTATATTTGGTATGTGTCTGCCTGTGATAAATTTTAACTGTATTACTGACTTCTTTATAATATACTTCGTGCAGTAATGATTGTGCACATGTTGTTTCTGTTTCGGCTTGTCTGATGTGTTTGTTCATTGTGTGTCCTGCACTTCTATGATGTGTGTGGTGTACTCGTGTGATGTTTATAATGTGTGCACTTTACATGTGTAATGTGTGCACTGTTTTTATGTGAAATCTCTCATGTTTGGACTATGAATGTGTGCGCTGTGCTTGTGTGATGTGTCTGATGGGTGCAGTGTGATTGTGTAATGTGTCTGATGTGTGTAAAGTGCTGGTGTGGTGGCTAGAATGTGTGCGTTACTCTTGTGTGATGCATGGAATGTTCTTGCTGTGCATGTGTGATGAGTCTGATGTGTACGCTGTACTGATGTGACGTGTGCAATATGCTTTGTACTTTTATGACATATGCATTGTGATTTTCTGTTGTGTATCCAAAAATGTTTTTATTTTATTAACTAATGTTACTTAAAGGGATTTTCAGTTTTAATTCTTTTAATGCTCTTAGGGCAGCGTTACCCGAGACGATCGCACCCGCCCCCGTCGTTTGTGCGTCATGGGCAATTCATTGCCCATGTCGCACAAAGTCGTTAAACCCCCGTCACACGTACTTACCTACCTAACAACGTCGCCGTAGGCAGCGAAGATCCTCTTCCTGAAGGGGGAGGGACGTTCGGTGTCACAGCGATGTCACACAGCGGCCGCCCAATAAAAGCGGAGGGGTGGAGATGAGCGGGACGTAACATCCCGTCCACCTCCTTCCTTCCACATTGTCAGCAGGACACAGGTAAGCTGTGTTCGTCGTTCCCGGGGTGTCACACGGAGTGATGTGTGCTGCCACGGGAACGACGAACAACCGGCGCGCAGAAGGAGGAACGACATTATGGAAATGAACGATGTGTCAACGAGCAACAATAAGGTGAATATTTTTGCTCGTTAACAGTCGTTCGGAGGTGTCACACGGTACGACATCTCTAACGATGCCGGATGTGCGTCACGAATTCCGTGACCCCGACGACATATCGCACGATATATCGTACCGTGTAACTCCGCCCTTAGACTTCTACTAGGAAAAAACAATAAATTCAGGGTCACTTATCCTCCTCAGGGCCAGAAATTCCTCTTTTCTACTGCTCTGGTCTTTGTTTTCAGGCTGCAGCCATGATGTCATGACCAAATCATGTGACTTGTGGAGCCAATCACTGAGCTCAGCAGTCACACCAAGGTAGGTGGCACAGGTTGCGGAACCCTGTGATTAGCTAAAGTGGTCACATATGACATTATCACTGCAGCTTACAAATACAGTATAGATGGAACAGTAGCAGAGAGACATCCCCAGGCCAGGTTAAAATGAGTAACTCTGATTTTATACTGTACAAAAATATAAACACAACACTTTTTTTGTTTCTTCCATTTTTCATGAGCTGTACTTAAAGATCTAAGACTTTTTCTATGCACAAAAGGCCTTTTTCTCTCAAATATTGTTCGCAAACTTGGCTAAATCAGTGTTAGTGGGCACTTCTCCTTTCCGAGATAATCTATCCACCTCACAGGTGTGACATATCAAGGTGCAGATTAAACAGCATGAGTATTGTACAGGTTGTACAGGTGTGCCTTAGGCTGGCCACAATAATAGGTCACACTAAAATGGGAAACAAAAACTAAAGTGTTTAAGATTATATTTTTGTTTGGTATATTTTTTACTTAGGGCAATATAACGAGCATAAAAATTAAAAATGAAAGACCCCTTTAAGAAAGAGAAGGAGGGGGCTCATGCACAATTTTTGCACAGGGGCCCTTTGATCTCCTTGTCCGCCCCTGATGTATTGTGTAATGTTTTAAAGCAATTTTGTTTCTATATTATATTGTCATAAAAGCTCATTAGATAAGTGTTAGCTATAGAACTGAAAGGAGTCATCTGTTCCAGAGAGAGAGGTTTGGGACTCCACCATATGTGGTGTACAAATTCTCCGTGTGCTTCAGACAGGTGAATATGAATGTGGCAGCTGTAAGTGTGAGTGCCTGTCAGATGTGTTTGACAACAACAGCTGGCCATTCTTTCAGAGATCTGCATGCATATTTATTACCAGTAGTTTAATGTGTGTTCTCAAATATATGTTTAATAATATTATTTGCATAGGCATTAGAAAAAAGTAAAAGACTGGTTTTTAATATGATTTTGAATGTAAAAGTAACTTACCCATATTCAGAGTCTCAAAATCCGTTAGCATACGATAGGCAGTGCAAGGGTTAACACCGAGTGTTGCAGCACCAAGAAGAGAGATGTCCTTACTTATGGAAATTACATCACTGGACTTACAAATAGCTTCAGTTCTCCATGTACCTATTGTTTAAAGAAACAAACCTTAATTTTGGCTCGACGGTAAAGGGGGCTTTACACGCAATGACATCGCTAACGAGATGTCGTTGGGGTCACTGAAGTCGTGACGCACATCCGGCCTCGTTAGCTACGTCATTACGTGTGACAAGTACGAGCGACCGCTAACTATGCAAAATACTCACCAAATCGTTGATTGTTGACACGTCGTCCATTTCCCAAATGTTGTTCCTTGTTCTGGACGCAGGTTGTTCATCGTTCCTGAGGCAGCACACATCGCAACGTGTGACACCCCAGGAACGACGAACAACACCCCACCTGCGTCCTCCGGCAGCGAGGTGGGCGTGACTTCCATATGGCTGCTCTCCGCCCCTCCGCTTCTATTGGACGCCTGCCGTGTGACGTCGCTGTGATGCCGCACGAACCACCCCCTTAGAAAAGAGGCACACAGCGACGTCGTTAAGAAGGTAAGTCCATGTGACGGGGCATAGCGATATTGTGCGCCATGGGCAGCGATTTGATTATCTTTCCCTGACGAAGCCTTGATATACACGTGGGATGCTCGCCAGGGTCTCCTTTGTGTGTGCAGGCTTTACGGTTTTCTTGGTTGTTTGTCCAAAACTGGCTACTTTCCACATGGCAGGTTGTATGGCTCCCTCCCATTGAGAAGGTGTCTATAAGTGATTTTAGACCATGTGGTTGTATATCATCAGGCAGTCTCTATAGGGGTTGTGGACCTTATTTTAGGTCTCCTCTTGATAAGCACATTGTATCTTGTATTCAGGTATTGGTCATAGCATTTATGGGCATATGACAGACCAAGATTTTTCCTGCCATATAGATACAAATATTCCTTTATGTACTGGTGTTATGCATTTAATATGTTCATCAATCATTGGAGTGCCCTGGTGAGGAATTAATTGTTTTAATTGTGTTTTAAGTATTTTGTGCCTAATAAAGTCTTTACATTTTTTATATAATTGGTGTGCTCTGTCCTATATGCAGTGTCTTTTTCTCCCTTTGACACGTATCCTTATTCACTGCATTCAGTTGCACCTGCTTGCATGTACAGTGCCTACAAGTAGTATTCAACCCCCTGCAGATTTAGCAGGTTTGATAAGATGCAAATAAGTTAGAGCCTGCAAACTTCAAACAAGAGCAGGATTTATTAACAGATGCATAAATCTTACAAACCAACAAGTTATGTTGCTCAGTTAAATTTTAATAAATTTTCAACATAAAAGTGTGGGTCAATTATTACCGTATTCAAGCCCTAGGTTTAATATTCTGTGGAATAACCCTTGTTTGCAATTATGGCTAATAATCGTCTTTTATACAGTCAGGGCCAGAAATATTTGGACAGTGACACAAGTTTTGTTATTTTAGCTGTTTACAAAAACATGTTCAGAAATACAATTATATATATAATATGGGCTGAAAGTGCAAACTCCCAGCTGCAATATGAGAGTTTTCACATCCAAATCGGAGAAAGGGTTTAGGAATCATAGCTCTGTAATGCATAGCCTCCTCTTTTTCAAGGGACCAAAAGTAATTGGACAAGGGACTCTAAGGGCTGCAATTAACTCTGAAGGCGTCTCCCTCGTTAACCTGTAATCAATGAAGTAGTTAAAAGGTCTGGGGTTGATTACAGGTGTGTGGTTTTGCATTTGGAAGCTGTTGCTGTGACCAGACAACATGCGGTCTAAGGAACTCTCAATTGAGGTGAAGCAGAACATCCTGAGGCTGAAAAAAAAGAAAAAATCCATCAGAGAGATAGCAGACATGCTTGGAGTAGCAAAATCAACAGTCGGGTACATTCTGAGAAAAAAGGAATTGACTGGTGAGCTTGGGAACTCAAAAAGGCCTGGGCGTCCACGGATGACAACAGTGGTGGATGATCGCCGCATACTTTCTTTGGTGAAGAAGAACCCATTCACAACATCAACTGAAGTCCAGAACACTCTCAGTGAAGTAGGTGTATCTGTCTCTGAGTCAACAGTAAAGAGAAGACTCCATGAAAGTAAATACAAAGGGTTCACATCTAGATGCAAACCATTCATCAATTCCAAAAATAGACAGGCCAGAGTTAAATTTGCTGAAAAACACCTCATGAAGCCAGCTCAGTTATGGAAAAGTATTCTATGGACAGATGAGACAAAGATCAACCTGTACCAGAATGATGGGAAGAAAAAAGTTTGGAGAAGAAAGGGAACGGCACATGATCCAAGGCACACCACATCCTCTGTAAAACATGGTGGAGGCAACGTGATGGCATGGGCATGCATGGCTTTCAATGGCACTGGGTCACTTGTGTTTATTGATGACATAACAGCAGACAAGAGTAGCCGGACGAATTCTGAAGTGTACAGGGATATACTTTCAGCCCAGATTCAGCCAAATGCCGCAAAGTTGATCGGACGGCGCTTCATAGTACAGATGGACAATGACCCCAAGCATACAGCCAAAGCTACCCAGGAGTTCATGAGTGCAAAAAAGTGGAACATTCTGCAATGGCCAAGTCAATCACCAGATCTTAACCCAATTGAGCATGCATTTCACTTGCTCAAATCCAGACTTAAGACGGAAAGACCCACAAACAAGCAAGACCTGAAGGCTGCGGCTGTAAAGGCCTGGCAAAGCATTAAGAAGGAGGAAACCCAGCGTTTGGTGATGTCCATGGGTTCCAGACTTAAGGCAGTGATTGCCTCCAAAGGATTCGCAACAAAATATTGAAAATAAAAATATTTTGTTTGGGTTGGGTTTATTTGTCCAATTACTTTTGACCTCCTAAAATGTGGAGTGTTTGTAAAGAAATGTGTACAATTCCTACAATTTCTATCAGATATTTTTGTTCAAACCTTCAAATTAAACGTTACAATCTGCACTTGAATTCTGTTGTAGAGGTTTCATTTCAAATCCAAGGTGGTGGCATGCAGAGCCCAACTCGCGAAAATTGTGTCACTGTCCAAATATTTCTGGACCTAACTGTAAGACCTGATCAGGCCGGCACAGGTCTCTGGAGTTATCTTGGCCCACTCCTCCATGCAAATCTTCTCCAAGTTATCTAGGTTCTTTGGGTGTCTCATGTGGACTTTAATCTTGAGCTCCTTCCACAAGTTTTCAATTGGGTTAAGGTCAGGAGACTGACTAGGCCACTGCAACACCTTGATTTTTTCCCTCTTGAACCAGGCCTTGGTTTTCTTGGCTGTGTGCTTTGGGTCGTTGTCTTGTTGGAAGATGAAATGATGACCCATCTTAAGATCCTTGATGGAGGAGCGGAGGTTCTTGGCCAAAATTTCCAGGTAGGCTGTGCTATCCATCTTCCCATGGATGCGGACCAGATGGCCAGGCCCCTTGGCTGAGAAACAGCCCCACAGCATGATGCTGCCACCACCATGCTTGACTGTAGGGATGGTATTCTTGGGGTCGTATGCAGTGCCATCCAGTCTCCAAACGTCACGTGTGTGGTTGGCACCAAAGATCTCGATCTTGGTCTCATCAGACCAGAGAACCTTGAACCAGTCTGTCTCAGAGTCCTCCAAGTGATCATGAGCAAACTGTAGACGAGCCTTGACATGACGCTTTGAAAGTAAAGGTACCTTACGGGCTCGTCTGGAACGGAGACCATTGCGGTGGAGTACGTTACTTATGGTATTGACTGAAACCAATGTCCCCACTGCCATGAGATCTTCCCGGAGCTCCTTCCTTGTTGTCCTTGGGTTAGCCTTGACTCTTCGGACAAGCCTGGCCTCAGCATGGGTGGAAACTTTCAAAGGCTGTCCAGGCCGTGGAAGGCTAACAGTAGTTCCATAAGCCTTCCACTTCCGGATGATGCTCCAAACAGTGGAGACAGGTAGGCCCAACTCCTTGGAAAGGGTTTTGTACCCCTTGCCAGCCTTGTGACCCTCCACGATCTTGTCTCTGATGGCCTTGGAATGCTCCTTTGTCTTTCCCATGTTGACCAAGTATGAGTGCTGTTCACAAGTTTGGGGAGGGTCTTAATTAGTCAGAAAAGGCTGGAAAAAGAGATAATTAATCCAAACATGTGAAGCTCATTGTTCTTTGTGCCTGAAATACTTCTTAATACTTTAGGGCAACCAAACAGAATTCTTGTGGTTTCAGGGGTTGAATAATAAATGACCCTCTGAATAAACTTTTCACAATTTAAAAAAAAAAATAAAAAAAGAAATAACATTCTTTTTTGCTGCAGTGCATTTCACACTTCCAGGCTGATCTACAGTCCAAATGTCACAATACCAAGTTAATTCCGAATGTGTAAACCTGCTAAATCTGCAGGGGGTTGAATACTACTTATAGGCACTGTATATGTATATATATTTTTGCTGTGCACCTTATATACAGTTAGGTCCAGAAATATTTGGACAGTGACACAATTTTCGCGAGTTGGGCTCTGCATGCCACCACATTGGATTTGAAATGAAACCTCTAAAACAGAATTCAAGTGCAGATTGTAACGTTTAATTTGAAGGTTTGAACAAAAATATCTGATAGAAATTGTAGGAATTATACACATTTCTTTACAAACACTCCACATTTTAGGAGGTCAAAAGTAATTGGACAAATAAATCAAACCCAAAAAAAATATTTTTATTTTCAATATTTTGTTGCGAATCCTTTGGAGGCAAACACTGCCTTAAGTCTGGAACCCATGGACATCACCAAACGCTGGGTTTCCTCCTTCTTAATGCTTTGCCAGGCCTTTACAGCAGCAGCCTTCAGGTCTTGCTTGTTTGTGGGTCTTTCCGTCTTAAGTCTGGATTTGAGCAAGTGAAATGCATGCTCAATTGGGTTAAGATCTGGTGATTGACTTGGCCATTGCAGAATGTTCCACTTTTTTGCACTCATGAACTCCTGGGTAGCTTTGGCTGTATGCTTGGGGTCATTGTCCATCTGTACTATGAAGCGCCGTCCGATCAACTTTGCGGCATTTGGCTGAATCTGGGCTGAAAGTATATCCCGGTACACTTCAGAATTCATCCGGCTACTCTTGTCTGCTGTTATGTCATCAATAAACACAAGTGACCCAGTGCCATTGAAAGCCATGCATGCCCATGCCATCACGTTGCCTCCACCATGTTTTACAGAGGATGTGGTGTGCCTTGGATCATGTGCCGTTCCCTTTCTTCTCCAAACTTTTTTCTTCCAATCATTCTGGTACAGGTTGATCTTGGTCTCATCTGTCCATAGAATACTTTTCCAGAACTGAGCTGGCTTCATGAGGTGTTTTTCAGCAAATTTAACTCTGGCCTGTCTATTTTTGGAATTGATGAATGGTTTGCATCTAGATGTGAACCCTTTGTATTTATTTTCATGGAGTCTTCTCTTTACTGTTGACTTAGAGACAGATACACCTACTTCACTGAGAGTGTTCTGGACTTCAGTTGATGTTGTGAACGGGTTCTTCTTCACCAAAGAAAGTATGCGGCGATCATCCACCACTGTTGTCATCCGTGGACGCCCAGGCCTTTTTGAGTTCCCAAGCTCACCAGTCAATTCCTTTTTTCTCAGAATGTACCCGACTGTTGATTTTGCTACTCCAAGCATGTCTGCTATCTCTCTGATGGATTTTTTCTTTTTTTTCAGCATAAGGATGTTCTGCTTCACCTCAATTGAGAGTTCCATAGACCGCATGTTGTCTGGTCACAGCAACAGCTTCCAAATGCAAAACCACACACCTGTAATCAACCCCAGACCTTTTAACTACTTCATTGATTACAGGTTAACGAGGGAGACACCTTCAGAGTTAATTGCAGCCCTTAGAGTCCCTTGTCCAATTACTTATGGTCCCTTGAAAAAGAAGAGGCTATGCATTACAGAGCTATGATTCCTAAACCCTTTCTCCGATTTCGATGTGAAAACTCTCATATTGCAGCTGGGAGTGTGCACTTTCAGCCCATATTATATATATAATTGTATTTCTGAACATGTTTTTGTAAACAGCTAAAATAACAAAACTTGTGTCACTGTCCAAATATTTCTGGACCTAACTATATTTGATAGTAAGTTCTAACGGGCAGCGATTTGCCCATGACGCACAAGCAACGGGGGCGGGTGCTTTCACGAGCGACATCGCTAGCGATGTCGCTGCGTGTAAAGCAGCCTTAACTTTGTAGTTTTCTCGAAGTAGAACACGGTCATTAGTGAAGTGTAAAAACTGAACTTTAGCACATATGTAATTATTATTATTAACATTATAATTATTATTACTACATACTGTAGCTGTTAAAGCTTTATAGGGAGCATGTTGGCACAGAATGACTGCTCAAACCAAACACAGGTACTCTGGGCATCAATGGTGTGGCCACACTGTTCAATGCACCACTCTACTGTAATGCTGCCACCAGGGGGAGCCAGAGCTCTGCAGCAGACGACACTACACAGAGCAATGAGAACCAGGAAGGAAATGCACAGCGTTCTCATGCACTGCCTAATCAGCACAGCTGAGAGGCAGAACTGCAGGGTTTGTGAGGAATAGTCAGACAGGCTGGGTCAAACACCGTACGGACAGAAGCAGGACCGGAGGAGCAAGCAGAAGCGAAGTCAAAGTCAGGCTAAGGTCAGTACCGGAGGAAGCAACCGAGTGGGGAATATGAGGGGGGACACAGGACAGGAGGGACGACCAGGGGACAGAACACAGACAAGGACACGGGGGCACAGGAACAAACAGATCAGGATATCACTCACAGGACCAGCAATCACAGGGAAAGCAGAGCTAAGCTTATAGCCGGCGCTGGTGAATTGGAAGTGTCAGCTTTTAAGGCATCCAGGGGCCGCAAGTGAGGCCCGAGAGAAGGCTCCGCCCCCTAGCCATGTGGATAGGGAGGCGAATCATGACAGCTACTTACTTTTTCCTACCTCTGGACCTATGACTGAGACAACACTGTGTTGAAAGCTGCAAGCTGGTAGAGGTATTGGCTAATGGACCCCAGAAGACAGGGGTGTAACGATTGAGGTGGTAGAACGTTCAACCGGACTTGTGCAGAAAGGGGGCTTGCTAATGACATACCCATTTTCAGCTGAATGTGCATCCTTGGCTAAAATGACTGCTGGCCTATCAGAGGCCAGCAGCTGACATCGACATGCCCATCATGAGTGTCCAGTGATGTCACTGCTTTGAGCTGCCTGCCACCCTCAAACAGTTATGGAGGAGGAAGAGGGCACTTCTCGCAGTAGGAGCGCAGACACATAAGAAGAATTGTTTTATTTTTGTGTTTAAGGAGAGCCGCAAGGACTGGGGCAATTTTTATATGAAGGGCCCATGATGGGTCACATTATTAAAGGAATGAGCAAGGATTGGGGACATTATTAAAGGATGTGGTCAGGACAAGGGACATTATTACAGGAAGGGACCAGAATGAGGGACATTATTAAAGACTGAAGGCCAGGATGGAGGACATTATTAGAAGAATGAGAAGACATGGGTGACATTATTTAAGGATTAAGTTAGAATGGGAAACAATATTAAAGGAAAGGGTCTAGGATGGAGGACATTTTTAAAGGATGGGAACAGGACAAGGGGCATTATTACATGATGGGGAATATTACTATACAAAGGAACCAGAATGGGAGACATTACTAAAGAATGAGGACCAGAACGGGGGACATATTAACAGATGGGGAAAATTATTAAAAAATAACACGTCATTATTACACGACGGGGGCTAATTTTACAGGAAGGTATGAGACTATGGGACATTATTAAATAAAGAGGCCAGGATAGGGGCATTAGTACTCAATGGTAACATTATTACAGGTTGGGGGACATTGCTATAGGACAGGGGACGTTACTAGAGGCGAGGGACACATAGATCTGACCAGCATGCTGATGGATGCCCCTATACAAATTTTGCACCATACGACTTGTAATACCACTGTCTGCAGATCACACACTGATGGCATATTCAATGGAAGGAAAATTCTTTGGATATGCCATTTAAATGCTACAGCTCCCATAATTTATCCTAAAGGAAAGAACACACATAGAGCTTCTGGCTCTGCTAACATTTCTTATACCGTATCTGTTCCTATTAAACATTCATAATGATTTTTGCTGGAAAACATTTTTGTGCTTTTTTAATAACATAAGCAAAACATTAAATACAGTGAGTTACAAAGTAACATTATATTACAACTCTGAACTACAACATCCCTTTAAGCATACAATAGATTGGATTTGGAAAGTATCATTGCTACTTGATGTCTGGGCTATATTGTCTAGCAAGTGGTTAGAGCGCTGCTATGTGCTTATTGATTTGGTATATAGCCGGAACATTTTATTTTCTGTTGTGAATGGTATTATTTTCTTGTTATCGGTGTATCTGGAGGGTGCATATTTTCATCCAAGCTTCGGAAATCGAGAGGTGCTATATACTTACAATTTGCTGAGTATATCTGCAGTGTTTCCAATTCAATGACAGGTAATATAAAAAATAAATCCAATATGCTTCATGCATCAAGCCCATTATGTATTTTCTTAAGAGCAGTTGATAATGGCACGACGTATTATGAAGTTGGTTGGCTGGATATTGTCTATCATGTTCATCAAGATTACTTACCTCGAGAGCTGGGATTCGGCTGTCTCCCCCTGACAGCTGTGACACTTTCATCTCCCATGTTCCTGAAATTGGATATTCTTTACTAAAACTACCAAGTGAAATAATAGGCTCCACTTCTAATGGATGACAGCCCATGCCGTCTTATGAATACCATTAGAGCTGCTTATATTGATGATACCTGTACATCTCTGCATATTTTGACATTTATTTTCCTGACACTAAAAGAAGAATTTTGATGGAAAGTGAAATGATTGATAGGCATGGTCATTAATAAACGGAATAGAGAGGCAAATAACTGCCTGCTTTTTCTGGAGAGAAAGTCCTATACCTCATAAGTGTTTTCTCACATGAACCTAACGAGTATTTAGTCAGTGATTGCTGGATAGATGGAATATATCAATGAATCATGAGGGTAGAAACATTAGGTGTTGGAATTGGACCTACTATTAAAAAATTAATAAGTGTAGCAGTGGTGTAGCTAGGGGTTCAGCTCAGGGGGGGCGAAACATCTGAGTGGGCCCCTAACCAGATAATCGTGAGAACTACGGTGGAGGAGACTAATCGTGGGTTTAGGGGATCCTCAGTAGATGACACTGATATTACCGCAATATGGTGACTATATAGTGGTAGATATCGGTCCTGCAGCACATATAAGAGATCACAGTACAGTTACAGATGGTGACTTACAGCTGACGATCTTTCGGATGGAATTGTTCACTTTTTCCATCTTTTCCATGTGGCCCAGACCGACATGACAACTTCTTCCAGCCACAACTCGTCTACAGAGATTACAACAAAGACACATATGACTTCTCACATTTCTATCACCGTCCCCATCTAATCCCAACCTGCACAAACTCCTCATCCTGCCGTCACCCCAATACTGAGTCACTGCTGCCATATGTGTCCTTATTACTGCACCTGCTGTGTGGTACAAAAACCGACTCCACTTACTGCTCCACATAGTAATGCCCCCACTGTGCCCCCTACATAGTAATAATGCCACCACTGTGCCCCCAGATGATAATAATGTCCCCACTGTGCCCCCCACATATTAATGCCACCACTGTGCCCCCCACATATTAATTTCTCCCTAGAAAGTATTAATGCCCTGTATAAGTGCCCTAGAAAAATGCGCACATATTGCTCCTAGAAAGTAATAGAGCCCCCAGTGTGCATGTGACGGTCACCATACCCTAAGTGCCCCTATAACAGTAATGGTTCTTAAGTATCCGCTTAACATTTAATAATGTCCCCCCACATACAGCTCATCTATACACAGTATGAAGCCCCTATACCTCTGCTATACACAGGTTGTAAGAACATTTTCCAGCTCACCATGCCTTTAAAGTCCTGAGGAATCCTTCTGCAGTGCTCAGTACATAAGGTCGGCATCAAACTTGAGAAAAAAAAGGATTTTTTTGGCAACATGGGTCCAAGCTTAAAATCAGTTTATTCCAAAACAAAAAATACACAGAACATGACAAAAAAGTGAATAAAAAAAATCCCATGCGATTTTTTTAATCAACTTATTGTCTCATGTTCTGTGTATTTTTTAGGGGGTTGTAATAAATTGATTTTAACCTTGGACGCATGTTGCCGGACTAATCCTTTCTTATTTTTCTACCCTATACACAGTATAATGTTCCCATAGCTCCCCTATACACAGTATGATGTTCCCACAGCTCCTCTATACACAGTATGATGTTCCCACAGCTCCCCTATACACAGTATGATGTTCACACAGCTCCCCTATACACAGTAGATGTTCCCATAGCTCCCCTATACACAGTATGATGTTCCCACAGCTCCTCTATACACAGTATGATGTTCCCACAGCTCCCCTATATACAATAAATGTTCCCATAGCTCCCCTATACACAGTATGATGCTCCCATAGCTCCCCTATACGCAGTATGATGTTCCAATAGCTCCCCTATACACAGTATGATGTTCCCATACCTCCCCTATACAGAAAGAAAAACTATGTCCAGCATCCACGTCCAAGTGAAATAAAAGGTCAATTTTTATTCAGAATCTATTTAAAACATGGGGTGATGTACATTACATCCCAAAACATAAAAATCCTCTCGGACCCGTCGTGTAGATGGAACGCGTTTCGAGCTAATCGCTCTTAATCCAAGGGATTAATCCGATCGATTAGCTCGAAACGCGTTCCATCTACACGACGGGTCCGAGAGGATTTTTATGTTTTGGGATGTAATGTACATCACCCCATGTTTTAAATAGATTCTGAATAAAAATTGACCTTTTATTTCACTTGGACGTGGATGCTGGACATATTTTTTCTTTGTGGAGTTTCCTGGCTTGGCCGGCCGTTCAGTTCGTACAGCTGTCCCTCATTGGAGTATCCAACAGACCTGGGTGAGCTTATCTTGTGTTTTGTTCCTATACTCCCCTATACAGAGTATGATACATTTTTGTGTAAAAAAGTTAAATTTTCATTTTTTTCCTTCCACATTGCTTTTGTTCCTCTGAAGCACCAAAAGGGTAAATAAACTTCTTGGATGTGATTTTGAGTACCTTGAGGGGTACAATTTTTAGAATGGCGTCACTTTTAGGTATATTCTGTCACCTAGGCCCCACCCCCCCAAAGTCACTTCTAACGTGACTCTAAAAAAAAGTTTTGTAATTTTTGTTGGAAAAATTAAAAATTGCTAATGAACTTTGACACCTTCTAACGTCCTAATGAAAAAAAAAAATTGTTTTGAAAGTTGCGCTGGTGTAAAGTAGACATGTGGGAAATGTTATTTAATAACTATTTTGTGTGACATATGTGGGCGCCCTGGACAAGCCAGGGGCCACATAGAACAACACCCACACACCCCACACTCCCAGCAGGCACACCGAAGTCAAACACCAATATCACCACAACCGTGGGTGGCGTCACGGACAATAATCAAAACCCCCACAATCAAACCCCCTTTCACTCACGGGCGAGGAGCGCCGCTCGAGTCCCCGGGATCCGGCCCACCGCTCGAGCCACCACAGAGCAGCGGCAGCAGCAGCCGGACCCGAGCAGTGGGAGAGCGCAGCGTCCCCTCCTCCGCCCGCGACACATATCTCTCGAATTTATAGGCATAAAATTTAAAAGTTTGAAAATTGCAAAATTTTCCCCAAATGTCCAAACTTTTCACAAATAAACGCAAAAAGTATCGGCCTAAATTTACCACTAACATGAAGTACAGTATGTCATGAAAAAACATTCTCAGAATCACCGGGATCCGTTCACGCATTCAAGAGTTATAACCTGCCAAAGTGACACTGGTCAGAATTGCAAAAAATGGTTCGTCATTAGGGTGTTTTAGTGGCCAGGGTTGAAGGGGTTAAGATAAGTTTCATTTTTTTCCATCGATGATATATACTATTTCTGTATATCTCAAGTAAACCCTAGTTTCTCCCACAAATGTCTAATTTTGGTTATTTCTGCTGCAGTCAGAACAATGCAACGGTTCCCACAGTCTATGACTAGTCACTATAAGTAGTCACCACAGTCTATGGCTGGTCACTATATATAGTCACCACAGTCTATGACTGGTCACTATATGTAGTCACCACAGTCTATGACTGGTCAATATATGTGGTCACCACAGTCTATGACTGGTCACTATATGTAGTCACCACAGTCTGACTGGTCACTATATGTAGTCACCACAGTCTATGGCTGGTCACTATATGTAGTCACCACAGTCTATGGCATGTCACTATATGTAGTCACGACAGTCTATGGCTGGTCACTATATGTAGTCACCACAGTCTATGGCTGGTCACTATATGTAGTCACCACAGTCTATGGCTGGTCACTATATGTAATCACCACATTTTATGGCTGGTCACTATATGTAGTCACCACAGTCTATGGCTGGTCACTATATGTAGCTGTGTCGCCCTGGGCAAGCCAGGGGTCACAGGTCACAACACCACCACACCCCACACTCCAGGTAGGCACATCAATGCTAACCAGAAATCCTTGTTGCCTTCCTCCAGAGGCTGATGATTCACACCAGGGGGTGGGCCAGGCGGTTGGCTCCGCCCACCAAGGAGGTCACAGCTCTGGAGGCGGGAGAAACCAGGCAGTTAGCTCAGGGAGGAGCAGGAGTGAGGAGCTAAGAGAGAGAGGAAACAAGAAGTGAAAGTAGTGAAAGTAGAGAAGTGGTAAAAGAGGAAAGCAAGTGAAGTGGCAGTAAAGAAAGAAAGCCTGAAGGGTCCAGCTTTGTGGAGGGCCAGATCAGCAAGGTCAGCGATGGCGGTGACTGTCTGGAAGGGGACCGTTTGGAAGTTCCTGGAAGGACCCCGTTGGCTGTGTGCCCGGTGGTCTGGAGCAGTGTTCCGAAGGACAGTCAGCACCAGGGCAGGGGCCTCTCGGACCCCGGCAAGGCTAGGAGTCGCCAAATTTGCCAAATCCGTCAGTGAAGGGGACGTAGAACCCCCAATAACCAAGTCCCGATTGAAGGCAACAGCCCAACCCGAAGCAGAGAGACACCGCCACCGCCAAGGCACCAGTTTCTCAGGGCCAGCGCCTGCGGGCAAAGTGTAGAGCTCCTCCGGCCCAGATTGCAGTCGGGGAGCGGGTAACCGGAGGGAATCCACCGCTACCATCAGTCAAACATAGGTGCAAGGAAGAGGGACATCACCGTCACCTACCGGGAGTGCAGGTGCAGCCGTCTGTGGGACCGTCCTACCAGCCGTTTGGTTTACCGTACAAACTGTGTCCATGTCTCAGGCTGAGTGAGTACCACAGTGCCGCAAGGCACAGCGCTGCCCCCGCGTCCCTGCGCCCACCAGGCCCCGCACCTCCTTCTCCACCACCGGGCCCCGGGATCACCAACCCCTACCCACGGAGGGGCAACACAACACCTGGCTGCTCCGCATCACCATCCCCGGGATCCCCGAATTGAGCAGCGGTGGTGAAATCACCACAACCGTGGGTGGCGTCACGAACTATAACAATCCCCACACCCAACCACAAAAACCCCTTTCACTCACGGGCGAGGAGTGTCGCTCGAGAAACCCCGGGATCCGGCCCACCGCTCGAGCCACCACTGAGCAGCTGCCGGACCCGAGCAGAAGGGGTGAGCGTAGTGTGCCGACACCCTCCTCCCCGCCCGCGACAACTTGGCGTCACGAACAGGATCTTACCGCTCTGCCGTCTGGTAGAGGTGCGCCTTGTTACCGCCGGAGGTATCCAGCAGAAAAATTTCAGAAGCCGCCATCTTTGGCGCGAAGAGTTCCCGCTCGAGTGTCTTCTCGAGCAGTAGAGGCGCGAAGGCCAAAACCCCGCCCCGGGAGAGGAGGGGCCGGAAAGAGCTAAGGGGGACGAAAAGAAGATGTCTGCGTCCGACGGAGCCGCTGGAGGAGCGGTGGTCGCAGCCGCAGCGGCACCCGCGGATGGGAACGGGCCTGCCCAAGTCCCGGCTGTACCAGCAGGAGGTGCCGCGGCCCCCGCGCTCGCTCAGGTCATGCCGTTCTCCTTGCCCTATGCGCCCGGAGCTGCCTGGCTACCGCAGTATGATGGGAAACCGGATGCCCTACAGGCCTTCCGGAAAAAGCTTAACCCGTTGCTAGAGCTGTACCCCCTGACTGATAAGCAACGAGCGGCGATAGTGCTAGGCCAGCTAACCGGTGCGGCGGGGCAGGAAGCGGAGACCTGGGCCGAGGGGGACCGGCTCTCTGTAGCCACCATCTTTGAGAAGCTACAGACTGCCTTCGAGACCCGGACTGAAGCTGAGCTGAGGATGCAGTTTTACCAGTGCCGGCAACGTGCCGGGGATAGCATTCGGGACTATGCTCTACGTCTGCAGACCGCCCTCCGCACGCTGAAGCGGGTGAACTCTATTAATGAGGCGGATAGCAACAAGATGTTGGTGGAGCAATTTGCGCAGGGGATGAGGTCCCCTGAGGATCGTAAACAACTCCGGCTGTGGGCCCTGGAACACCCTGATGTGGACTTTGCTGTGTTAAAAGAGCGGGCTATCAAAGCACTCCAGCCCCCAGCTGCTGAAGTTCTGGAACCCGTCCCGTGGCCCGTCGAGACAGCTCCTGTTGTGGCGGCCTCAGCCAAACCAACCTCTGTAATGCCTGCAGCCCCGAGCAACACAGTCGAAGAGTTGGCAGCCCAGGTCCGTCGCATGGACGGAGACCTTGCCAAAATCCTTGCTGCACTGCAACCTTTGACCAGATCTCAGCCTCCAGCGCCGATACAGCTTGCTGACAGTCCCGAGGATGTTCCCTGGATGCAGCAGAGAAGTGCTAACAACCCGCGGAGCAGACCTCCAATTTGCTACAAGTGCCGTAAGCCGGGCCATTACTACCGACAGTGCCCGTTAAACGAGCAACCCCTGGGGCCCCGGGCCAATCCTCAGGAGTAGAACATCGTGGCCCCCCGGACTGGCGAGACCGATATGTCGGGGCCCGCCCTATCATCCCCGTGGCTGTGGACGGCATACCAGTGATGGCTCTCTTGGACACCGGATCACAGGTAACTACTATACCGTACAAGTTGTACCAGCGGTATTGGGCCGTAGACGAGCTGGCGCCTCCAGACAATAGTATAACGTTGATAGCCGCTAATGGACTTCCATTGACCCAGGTGGGGTATAAACAAGTGGCTATGACAGTGGGGCAAGCTGAACTACAACACCAGGGTATGATTGTGATCATGAATGAACCCAGTGATCATAACCCGAAGATAGTGCTGGGAACCAATGTGATGGAACACTGCATGGCTGATGTGTTGACCCTATTGCAACAGCTGGCCGCCACAGCGGCGGGGAGCCGGCAGAGGGCTGTGCAGCGTGAAATCTGTGCCCTGATGTACCGCCAGCATGTAAGCTCAACAGGAGGGGAGATTGGTGGAGTGAGAGTGATGGATGTTGCTCCATTGACTGTGCCCCCTAGGAGTGAGATGATGATCTGGTGTAGGGCAGCAGTAGGGCCTCAGGGGCGTGACTACCCCGCGATGATGGAGCCCATGCCTTCCGAGCACTGGCCCACTGTAATGGCCGCCCGAGGGGTGGTGGATGTGAAGAAAGGGAGAGTGCCTGTGAGGGTGTTGAACTGTGGGGAGGAAGAAGTCAGGCTTCCCCGGTATGCCACCATTGCCAAGCTGCTTACCCTGGACCCTCACACTATCCATGAAGCCAGTCCATCCACACTCCAACCTGCCACCAACACTCCCCCACCCCAGGGGGACATAAAAGAGTGGCACCAACAGCTACATGTAGGCACTGATGATACCCCTACACATCACAGGGCAGGGGTACACAGGGTGGTGCAGGAGTACGAACAGGTTTTCAGTAAGCACCCCCTAGACTTCGGGCAGATCAAGGGGGTCCAACACCACATTCCCACAGGTGAACACCCCCCTGTAAAAGAGAGGTACAGACCTATTCCCCCTGCACATTACCAGTGTGCCAAGGATATGTTGAGGAATATGAAGGAGGCGGGGGTTATTCGGGACAGCTGTAGTCCCTGGGCCGCTCCGTTGGTACTGGTTAAGAAGAAGGATGGTACCATGCGGATGTGTGTGGACTACCGGAAGATCAACCAGATAACCCATAAAGATGCCTATCCATTACCTCGTATTGAAGAGTCTTTGGCCGCACTGAGGTCTGCAAACTACTTCTCGACCCTTGACCTCACCAGCGGGTACTGGCAAGTGGCCGTGGCTCCAGAGGACCGGGAGAAGACCGCCTTCACCACCCCGATGGGGCTCTGCGAATTCAATAGCATGCCGTTTGGGCTGTGCAATGCCCCTGGGACCTTCCAACGGTTGATGGAGTGCTGTCTGGGACATTTAAACTTCGAGACCGTCCTGCTGTATTTGGATGATGTGATTGTTTATTCCCAGACGTATGAAGCCCATCTGGAGCACCTGGCCGAGGTGTTCGCGTCCCTTGCCAAGTACGGGATGAAGTTGAAGCCCTCAAAATGCCACCTGCTGAAACCCAGGGTGCAGTATCTAGGGCATGTGGTGAGTGCGGATGGTGTCGCCCCCGACCCTGAGAAGATCACTGCCATCCAGAGCTGGCCGAGACCAACTACAGTGAGGGAGGTAAGGCAGTTTCTGGGTCTGGTGGGGTACTATCGGCGCTTTATAAAGGGGTACACGAAGATGGCTGCCCCCATGCAAGATCTCCTCGTGGGACAGACCAAAGGTGGAAGACCCATTGGAGCCCCACTGTCGTGGGAGGACAAGCATGAGGAGTCCTTTTGCCAGTTGAAGGCGGCCCTGACCGGAGAAGAGGTCCTGGCGTACCCTGACTATGGGCGCCCATTCATCCTCCACACGGACGCCAGTAACGTGGGGCTAGGAGCGGTCCTATCCCAGGTCCTCTTCTTGGATGTGATTTTGAGTACCTTGAGGGGTACAATTTTTAGAATGGCGTCACTTTTAGGTATATTCTGTCACCTAGGCCCCACCCCCCCAAAGTCACTTCTAACGTGACTCTAAAAAAAAGTTTTGTAATTTTTGTTGGAAAAATTAAAAATTGCTAATGAACTTTGACACCTTCTAACGTCCTAATGAAAAAAAAAATTGTTTTGAAAGTTGCGCTGGTGTAAAGTAGACATGTGGGAAATGTTATTTAATAACTATTTTGTGTGACATATGTGGGCGCCCTGGACAAGCCAGGGGCCACATAGAACAACACCCACACACCCCACACTCCCAGCAGGCTCACCGAAGTCAAACACAAAACCCTTGTTGCCTTCCTCCAGGGGCTGATGTCCACACCAGGGGTTGGGCCAGGCGGTTGGTCTCGCCCACCGAGGAGTTCACAGTCCTGGAGGCGGGAAAAGTAAAGAGATTAGTTTTGGAGGTGAAGGTGGAAGGAAGTGAAGTGGTAGTGGAGGAACTAACTGACAGTGTCCGGGTGTGTGGCCCGGGCGGTACAGCAAGGTTGGCAGACGGTGGTGGCCGTCTGCAGGAGTGACCGATTGGAGTTTACCATAAGGACCGTGGACGGGTGGTGGCCCGGCGGTACCGGACCGGTACACAAAGAGAAGTCAGCACCATCTGGCAAGGCCTTACAGACCCCGGCAAGGCTAGGAGTCACCGTGAATTTGCCAAATTCGTTAGTGAAGGGAACCTCCTGGGTTTCCCAACAGCCAAGTCCCGACAGAAGGCAACAGTCCAACCAAGTGAGGGAGACACCGCCACCGCCAAGGCAACCGTTTCTCAGGGCCAGCGTCTGCGGGCAAAAGGGGATCCTCCGGCCTATATCCAAGCCGGGGAGTGGGTTACTGGTGGGAACCCATTGGAACCATCTACCGTATCTAGGTGTAGGGAAAGGCAGTCACCATCAACCTGCCGGGAGAAAACAACACCGCAGCTGTCTGTGGGACCCGTCCATCCAGCCTTGTGTTTTACCGAGGACTGTGCCCTCATCATTGGCTGAGTGAGTACCACCGTGCCGTGCGGCACAACGCTGCCCCCGCGACCCTGCACCTCACCAGGCCCCGTAACCCGCCTGCTATCCACCCCTACCCCATCACCGGGCCCGGGACAACCAACCCCCTACCCACAGAGCGGAGGAATAACAACAAAGCTGCTCCCTGTCACCGCTCCCAGGATCCCCGTCTAGAGCAGCGGTGGTGTCACCAATATCACCACAACCGTGGGTGGCGTCACGGACAATAATCAAAACCCCCACAATCAAACCCCCTTTCACTCACGGGCGAGGAGCGCCGCTCGAGTCCCCGAGATCCGGCCCACCGCTCGAGCCACCACAGAGCAGCGGCAGCAGCAGCCGGACCCGAGCAGTGGGAGAGCGCAGCGTCCCCTCCTCCGCCCGCGACACATATCTCTCGAATTTATAGGCATAAAATTTAAAAGTTTGAAAATTGCAAAATTTTCCCCAAATGTCCAAAGTTTTCACAAATAAACGCAAAAAGTATCGGCCTAAATTTACCACTAACATGAAGTACAGTATGTCATGAAAAAACATTCTCAGAATCACCGGGATCCGTTCACGCATTCAAGAGTTATAACCTGCCAAAGTGACACTGGTCAGAATTGCAAAAAATGGTTCGTCATTAGGGTGTTTTAGTGGCCAGGGTTGAAGGGGTTAAGATAAGTTTCATTTTTTTCCATCGATGATATATACTATTTCTGTATATCTCAAGTAAACCCTAGTTTCTCCCACAAATGTCTAATTTTGGTTATTTCTGCTGAAGTCAGAACAATGCAACGGTTCCCACAGTCTATGACTAGTCACTATAAGTAGTCACCACAGTCTATGGCTGGTCACTATATATAGTCACCACAGTCTATGACTGGTCACTATATGTAGTCACCACAGTCTATGACTGGTCAATATATGTGGTCACCACAGTCTATGACTGGTCACTATATGTAGTCACCACAGTCTATGACTGGTCACTATATGTAGTCACCACAGTCTATGGCTGGTCACTATATGTAGTCACCACAGTCTATGGCTGGTCACTATATGTAGTCACCACAGTCTATGGCATGTCACTATATGTAGTCACGACAGTCTATGGCTGGTCACTATATGTAGTCACCACAGTCTATGGCTGGTCACTATATGTAGTCACCACAGTCTATGGCTGGTCACTATATGTAATCACCACATTTTATGGCTGGTCACTATATGTAGTCACCACAGTCTATGGCTGGTCACTATATGTAGCTGTGTCGCCCTGGGCAAGCCAGGGGTCACAGGTCACAACACCACCACACCCCACACTCCAGGTAGGCACATCAATGCTAACCAGAAATCCTTGTTGCCTTCCTCCAGAGGCTGATGATTCACACCAGGGGGTGGGCCAGGCAGTTGGCTCCGCCCACCAAGGAGGTCACAGCTCTGGAGGCGGGAGAAACCAGGCAGTTAGCTCAGGGAGGAGCAGGAGTGAGGAGCTAAGAGAGAGAGGAAACAAGAAGTGAAAGTAGTGAAAGTAGAGAAGTGGTAAAAGAGGAAAGCAAGTGAAGTGGCAGTAAAGAAAGAAAGCCTGAAGGGTCCAGCTTTGTGGAGGGCCAGATCAGCAAGGTCAGCGACGGCGGTGACTGTCTGGAGGGGGACCGTTTGGAAGTTCCTGGAAGGACCCCGTTGGCTGTGTGCCCGGTGGTCTGGAGCAGTGTTCCGAAGGACAGTCAGCACCAGGGCAGGGGCCTCTCGGACCCCGGCAAGGCTAGGAGTCGCCAAATTTGCCAAATCCGTCAGTGAAGGGGACGTAGAACCCCCAACAACCAAGTCCCGATTGAAGGCAACAGCCCAACCCGAAGCAGAGAGACACCGCCACCGCCAAGGCACCAGTTTCTCAGGGCCAGCGCCTGCGGGCAAAGTGTAGAGCTCCTCCGGCCCAGATTGCAGTCGGGGAGCGGGTAACCGGAGGGAATCCACCGCTACCATCAGTCAAACATAGGTGCAAGGAAGAGGGACATCACCGTCACCTACCGGGAGTGCAGGTGCAGCCGTCTGTGGGACCGTCCTACCAGCCGTTTGGTTTACCGTACAAACTGTGTCCATGTCTCAGGCTGAGTGAGTACCACAGTGCCGCAAGGCACAGCGCTGCCCCCGCGTCCCTGCGCCCACCAGGCCCCGCACCTCCTTCTCCACCACCGGGCCCCGGGATCACCAACCCCTACCCACGGAGGGGCAACACAACACCTGGCTGCTCCGCATCACCATCCCCGGGATCCCCGAATTGAGCAGCGGTGGTGAAATCACCACAACCGTGGGTGGCGTCACGAACTATAACAATCCCCACACCCAACCACAAAAACCCCTTTCACTCACGGGCGAGGAGTGTCGCTCGAGAAACCCCGGGATCCGGCCCACCGCTCGAGCCACCACTGAGCAGCTGCCGGACCCGAGCAGAAGGGGTGAGCGTAGTGTGCCGACACCCTCCTCCCCGCCCGCGACAACTTGGCGTCACGAACAGGATCTTACCGCTCTGCCGTCTGGTAGAGGTGCGCCTTGTTACCGCCGGAGGTATCCGGCAGAAAAATTTCAGAAGCCGCCATCTTTGGCGCGAAGAGTTCCCGCTCGAGTGTCTTCTCGAGCAGTAGAGGCGCGAAGGCCAAAACCCCGCCCCGGGAGAGGAGGGGCCGGAAAGAGCTAAGGGGGACGAAAAGAAGATGTCTGCGTCCGACGGAGCCGCTGGAGGAGCGGTGGTCGCAGCCGCAGCGGCACCCGCGGATGGGAACGGGCCTGCCCAAGTCCCGGCTGTACCAGCAGGAGGTGCCGCGGCCCCCGCGCTCGCTCAGGTCATGCCGTTCTCCTTGCCCTATGCGCCCGGAGCTGCCTGGCTACCGCAGTATGATGGGAAACCGGATGCCCTACAGGCCTTCCGGAAAAAGCTTAACCCGTTGCTAGAGCTGTACCCCCTGACTGATAAGCAACGAGCGGCGATAGTGCTAGGCCAGCTAACCGGTGCGGCGGGGCAGGAAGCGGAGACCTGGGCCGAGGGGGACCGGCTCTCTGTAGCCACCATCTTTGAGAAGCTACAGACTGCCTTCGAGACCCGGACTGAAGCTGAGCTGAGGATGCAGTTTTACCAGTGCCGGCAACGTGCCGGGGATAGCATTCGGGACTATGCTCTACGTCTGCAGACCGCCCTCCGCACGCTGAAGCGGGTGAACTCTATTAATGAGGCGGATAGCAACAAGATGTTGGTGGAGCAATTTGCGCAGGGGATGAGGTCCCCTGAGGATCGTAAACAACTCCGGCTGTGGGCCCTGGAACACCCTGATGTGGACTTTGCTGTGTTAAAAGAGCGGGCTATCAAAGCACTCCAGCCCCCAGCTGCTGAAGTTCTGGAACCCGTCCCGTGGCCCGTCGAGACAGCTCCTGTTGTGGCGGCCTCAGCCAAACCAACCTCTGTAATGCCTGCAGCCCCGAGCAACACAGTCGAAGAGTTGGCAGCCCAGGTCCGTCGCATGGACGGAGACCTTGCCAAAATCCTTGCTGCACTGCAACCTTTGACCAGATCTCAGCCTCCAGCGCCGATACAGCTTGCTGACAGTCCCGAGGATGTTCCCTGGATGCAGCAGAGAAGTGCTAACAACCCGCGGAGCAGACCTCCAATTTGCTACAAGTGCCGTAAGCCGGGCCATTACTACCGACAGTGCCCGTTAAACGAGCAACCCCTGGGGCCCCGGGCCAATCCTCAGGAGTAGAACATCGTGGCCCCCCGGACTGGCGAGACCGATATGTCGGGGCCCGCCCTATCATCCCCGTGGCTGTGGACGGCATACCAGTGATGGCTCTCTTGGACACCGGATCACAGGTAACTACTATACCGTACAAGTTGTACCAGCGGTATTGGGCCGTAGACGAGCTGGCGCCTCCAGACAATAGTATAACGTTGATAGCCGCTAATGGACTTCCATTGACCCAGGTGGGGTATAAACAAGTGGCTATGACAGTGGGGCAAGCTGAACTACAACACCAGGGTATGATTGTGATCATGAATGAACCCAGTGATCATAACCCGAAGATAGTGCTGGGAACCAATGTGATGGAACACTGCATGGCTGATGTGTTGACCCTATTGCAACAGCTGGCCGCCACAGCGGCGGGGAGCCGGCAGAGGGCTGTGCAGCGTGAAATCTGTGCCCTGATGTACCGCCAGCATGTAAGCTCAACAGGAGGGGAGATTGGTGGAGTGAGAGTGATGGATGTTGCTCCATTGACTGTGCCCCCTAGGAGTGAGATGATGATCTGGTGTAGGGCAGCAGTAGGGCCTCAGGGGCGTGACTACCCCGCGATGATGGAGCCCATGCCTTCCGAGCACTGGCCCACTGTAATGGCCGCCCGAGGGGTGGTGGATGTGAAGAAAGGGAGAGTGCCTGTGAGGGTGTTGAACTGTGGGGAGGAAGAAGTCAGGCTTCCCCGGTATGCCACCATTGCCAAGCTGCTTACCCTGGACCCTCACACTATCCATGAAGCCAGTCCATCCACACTCCAACCTGCCACCAACACTCCCCCACCCCAGGGGGACATAAAAGAGTGGCACCAACAGCTACATGTAGGCACTGATGATACCCCTACACATCACAGGGCAGGGGTACACAGGGTGGTGCAGGAGTACGAACAGGTTTTCAGTAAGCACCCCCTAGACTTCGGGCAGATCAAGGGGGTCCAACACCACATTCCCACAGGTGAACACCCCCCTGTAAAAGAGAGGTACAGACCTATTCCCCCTGCACATTACCAGTGTGCCAAGGATATGTTGAGGAATATGAAGGAGGCGGGGGTTATTCGGGACAGCTGTAGTCCCTGGGCCGCTCCGTTGGTACTGGTTAAGAAGAAGGATGGTACCATGCGGATGTGTGTGGACTACCGGAAGATCAACCAGATAACCCATAAAGATGCCTATCCATTACCTCGTATTGAAGAGTCTTTGGCCGCACTGAGGTCTGCAAACTACTTCTCGACCCTTGACCTCACCAGCGGGTACTGGCAAGTGGCCGTGGCTCCAGAGGACCGGGAGAAGACCGCCTTCACCACCCCGATGGGGCTCTGCGAATTCAATAGCATGCCGTTTGGGCTGTGCAATGCCCCTGGGACCTTCCAACGGTTGATGGAGTGCTGTCTGGGACATTTAAACTTCGAGACCGTCCTGCTGTATTTGGATGATGTGATTGTTTATTCCCAGACGTATGAAGCCCATCTGGAGCACCTGGCCGAGGTGTTCGCGTCCCTTGCCAAGTACGGGATGAAGTTGAAGCCCTCAAAATGCCACCTGCTGAAACCCAGGGTGCAGTATCTAGGGCATGTGGTGAGTGCGGATGGTGTCGCCCCCGACCCTGAGAAGATCACTGCCATCCAGAGCTGGCCGAGACCAACTACAGTGAGGGAGGTAAGGCAGTTTCTGGGTCTGGTGGGGTACTATCGGCGCTTTATAAAGGGGTACACGAAGATGGCTGCCCCCATGCAAGATCTCCTCGTGGGACAGACCAAAGGTGGAAGACCCATTGGAGCCCCACTGTCGTGGGAGGACAAGCATGAGGAGTCCTTTTGCCAGTTGAAGGCGGCCCTGACCGGAGAAGAGGTCCTGGCGTACCCTGACTATGGGCGCCCATTCATCCTCCACACGGACGCCAGTAACGTGGGGCTAGGAGCGGTCCTATCCCAGGTCCTCTTCTTGGATGTGATTTTGAGTACCTTGAGGGGTACAATTTTTAGAATGGCGTCACTTTTAGGTATATTCTGTCACCTAGGCCCCACCCCCCCAAAGTCACTTCTAACGTGACAGGACGCCCAGGACCAAGCGCCGGCTGTCCGCCTTGTCAAGACCCTGGTGGAATAAGGTGCTATGGGAATAGACCCTGCCGCTCCAGCCGAAGCCCAACGCTTGTGGAAAGAACGGAAACGGCTTTACCTACACCAAGGGAGGCTGTACCGTGAGCTGATCAACCCGAAGACCCATGAGAAAATATGCCAGTTAATCGTTCCTCAAGCTGATGTCGCTACTGTCCTACAGGCATACCATGATGGTGCTGGCCACTTCGGGTGGAAGAAGCTGGAGATGCTGTTGAGGGAGCGGTTCTATTGGAGTGGGATGCGTGAATCGGTGGAAGCCTGGTGCCGAGAGTGCAGTCCTTGTTCGCTGAGAAGAAAGGACGAGAATAGCCAGAGGGCACCGTTACACCCCATAGTCACCCATCAGCCGCTGGAGCTGGTCGCCCTAGACCATGTCAAACTCACCCCTAGCCGAAGTGGGTACACCTACGCATTGACCATGGTAGACCACTACTCAAGATTTATGGTGGTAGTCCCCGTTAAGGACCTGACTGGTCGAACCGCTGCTCGAGCGTTCCAGGCCTATTTTTGCCAACCCCCATGGGTACCCCGAGAAGGTGCTGACTGACCAAGGCCCGGCTTTTGAAGCAGAAGTGTTTCACGAATTCTGCCAGTTGTACGGCTGCAAGAAGATCCGGACCACTCCGTACCACGCCCAAACAAACGGCATGTGCGAGAAAATGAACCACTTGGTCCTGGGGCTCCTCAAGACACTACCGCTGGAAGAACGGAACATGTGGCCAGAAAAGTTACTCGACTTGGTCGACATGTACAATAATATCCCGTCCAGCTCGACGAAGTGCACCCCAGCATATCTGATGAGGGCTCGTCCTGGCCGCCTACCGGTGGATCTGGAGATGGGGTTGGAGGCCCCGGAAGCACTCCCTTCAACGGCAGAGTGGGAAATTCAGAGGAGGGCCCAGTACCGGCAAATCCAGGAGTATGTGGAGAAAAACCTCAGTCGGAGTCGAGAACAGCAAGAGCACCGGTTCAATCAGAAGGCGCCCGCAGGTCCTTTCCAGTCAGGAGATGTGGTGCTGAAACGGAAGAGAAAAGCCCACAAACTGGATGACCAGTGGGAGCAAGTCCCTTACGTCGTACAACCCACAAAGTGGGACGATGGAAAGACTTTCCAGATCAGTCGTGACCAAGGGGGCACCCTGGCCACAGTTTCTCGGGACCATCTAAAAAAATGCCCCCCAGCGTTGAAGACAGAGGCTGAAGTACCGGTTCCTCCACCAGTGGAAAAGGCAGCAGAGGTAATCCACACTGTGATGGGTGACTTCCCAGCAAACTGGCCTACACAGAACGGCGCGGTGATACTTCCAGTGATACTGTTCCCACAACCCGTGGATGAAGAAGTAGTGGAAGCGGTTAACCGTGAGCCAGAACCAGTGCCAGTGCCCAGGGACGAACCTGTACCCAGTCCCCCTACACCTCCGCCTGCTCCACACTATAGCAGGGAGGAGGAACCGATTGTTCCCTCTACCCCACTGTCTAGCAACACTGACACTGGGCCCCGAAGGTCCACCCGTTCCAACCTAGGTAGACCCCCGCTTAGGTACAGGGAGACCGTTCTATGAGTAAAAGGGGTCCGTAAAGTGCAGGAGTGGTTGTTAGTTGTTGTTTGTTTAAAAGTTTTGAAAAGAATGATAAGAAGGAAAATGATAATTACCGAGTTTTTTTAACCAGATTTGCTTTGTGATTGAACCGGCAGGAGCTGGCACCGTTGCCCCTGTGGGGACCGTTTAAAGTTTTGCATGGGAACTATCCATGGACAAGCCCGTGAACTTGCAGGGCACCACAAACGTTAAGTGGCTTGTAAATATGTTGGTTACCGTTACCGTTTCCGCAATGCCGTCTCCAGAGAGGCAGGTTGGAGGGAGGGCCCTGAGCAGAGCAGGCTAGGGCCCAGCCACCAAAGGAACCGGTGGCTACCCTCTGGAGGGGAAGGACAGATCCCGCTCGGGTAACTTGTGCTGGACTGTGGGTCAAGGGGTGCTGCCTGGGCTTTAGGGGCAGCATCAGGGCCAGGTTGCTTGGGTCGGAGAGAGCGGAAACCGTAACCGTAAACCGTTGCAACGTTAAAGTAAATGTGCCTCCCGTTTTGGGAAGAGTTATTAAAAATGTTATTCATGTTTTCTTAACCTTGTTACCCCCTTTTTTTTCAGAAAAATAAAACCGGTGTAGGACGGCAGCCCGCGGACGGTCTGCATTTTGCTAAGGGGGAATGTGTCGCCCTGGGCAAGCCAGGGGTCACAGGTCACAACACCACCACACCCCACACTCCAGGTAGGCACATCAATGCTAACCAGAAATCCTTGTTGCCTTCCTCCAGAGGCTGATGATTCACACCAGGGGGTGGGCCAGGCGGTTGGCTCCGCCCACCAAGGAGGTCACAGCTCTGGAGGCGGGAGAAACCAGGCAGTTAGCTCAGGGAGGAGCAGGAGTGAGGAGCTAAGAGAGAGAGGAAACAAGAAGTGAAAGTAGTGAAAGTAGAGAAGTGGTAAAAGAGGAAAGCAAGTGAAGTGGCAGTAAAGAAAGAAAGCCTGAAGGGTCCAGCTTTGTGGAGGGCCAGATCAGCAAGGTCAGCGACGGCGGTGACTGTCTGGAGGGGGACCGTTTGGAAGTTCCTGGAAGGACCCCGTTGGCTGTGTGCCCGGTGGTCTGGAGCAGTGTTCCGAAGGACAGTCAGCACCAGGGCAGGGGCCTCTCGGACCCCGGCAAGGCTAGGAGTCGCCAAATTTGCCAAATCCGTCAGTGAAGGGGACGTAGAACCCCCAACAACCAAGTCCCGATTGAAGGCAACAGCCCAACCCGAAGCAGAGAGACACCGCCACCGCCAAGGCACCAGTTTCTCAGGGCCAGTGCCTGCGGGCAAAGTGTAGAGCTCCTCCGGCCCAGATTGCAGTCGGGGAGCGGGTAACCGGAGGGAATCCACCGCTACCATCAGTCAAACATAGGTGCAAGGAAGAGGGACATCACCGTCACCTACCGGGAGTGCAGGTGCAGCCGTCTGTGGGACCGTCCTACCAGCCGTTTGGTTTACCGTACAAACTGTGTCCATGTCTCAGGCTGAGTGAGTACCACAGTGCCGCAAGGCACAACGCTGCCCCCGCGTCCCTGCGCCCACCAGGCCCCGCACCTCCTTCTCCACCACCGGGCCCCGGGATCACCAACCCCTACCCACGGAGGGGCAACACAACACCTGGCTGCTCCGCATCACCATCCCCGGGATCCCCGAATTGAGCAGCGGTGGTGAAATCACCACAACCGTGGGTGGCGTCACGAACTATAACAATCCCCACACCCAACCACAAAAACCCCTTTCACTCACGGGCGAGGAGTGTCGCTCGAGAAACCCCGGGATCCGGCCCACCGCTCGAGCCACCACTGAGCAGCTGCCGGACCCGAGCAGAAGGGGTGAGCGTAGTGTGCCGACACCCTCCTCCCCGCCCGCGACATAGCCACCACACTCTATGGCTGGTCACTATATGTAGTCACCACAGTCTATGGCTGGTCACTATATGTAGTCACCACAGTCTATGGCTGGTCATTATATGGCAGAGTTCTGACTTCAGCAGAAGTAACCAAAATCAGACATTTGTGGGAGAAACTAGGGTTTACTTGAGATATACAGAAATAGTATATATCATCGATGGAAAAAAAATGAAACTTATCTATGTAGCCATCACACTCTATGACTGGTCACTATATGTAGTCACCACAGTCTATGGCTAATCATTATATGTACTCACCACAGTCTATGGCTGGTCACTATATGTAGTCACCACAGTCTATTACTGGTCACTATAGACTATAAGTAGTCGCCACAGCAGAGCAGATTGACTGATGTTCTTGGAGGTGGACATTCACATTCCTGCCTCTCTCAGGGGCATGCTAGAGGTTGTAGTGCTGTTTTATCTGCTGCCATGGGCATGCTGGAGGTTGTAGTGCTGTGCTGTCTGATCTCAGCGTCATGCTGGAGGTTGTAGTGCTGTTTAATCTTCTGTCAGTGGCATGCTAGAGGTAGTAGTGCTGTTTTATCCAAAGTCAGGGGCATGCTGGAGGTTGTAATGCTGTCCTGTATGATGTCAGGGGCATGCTGGAGGTTGCTGTGCTGTCTGATGTCAGGGGCATGCTGGAGGTTGTAGTGCTGTGTTGTCTGCTGTCAGGAGCATGCTGGAAGTTGTAGTGCTGTGCTGTCTGATGTCAGGGGCATGCTGGAGGTTGTATTGCTGTCCTGTCTGATCTCAGGGGCATGCTGGAGCTTGTAGTGCTGTCCTGTCTGATCTCAGGGGCATGCTGGAGCTTGTAGTGCTGTCCTGTCTGATCTCAGGGCATGCTGGAGGTTGTAGTGCTGTGCTGTCTGATCTCAGGGGCATGCTGGAGGTTTTAGTGCTGAGCTGTCTGATCTCAGGGGCATGCTGGAGGTTGTAGTGCTGTGCTGTCTGATCTCAGGGGCATGCTGGAGGTTGTAGTGCTGTGCTGTCTGATCTCAGGGGCATGCTGGAGGTTGTATTGCTGTGCTGTCTGATGTCAGAGGCATGCTGGAGGTTATAGTGCTGTCCTGTCTGATCTCAGGGCATGCTGGAGGTTGTAGTGCTCTGCTGTCTGATCTCAGGAGCATGCTGGAGGTTGTAGTGCTGTCCTGTCTGATGTCAGGGGCATGCTGGAGGTTGTATTGCTGTGCTGTCTGATCTCAGGGGCATGCTGGAGGTTATAGTAATGTCCTGTCTGATCTCAGGGCATGCTGGAGGTTGTAGTGCTCTGCTGTCTGATCTCAGGGGCATGCTGGAGGTTGTAGTGCTGTCCTGTATGATCTCAGGGGCATGCTGGAGGTTGTATTGCTGTGCTGTCTGATCTCATGGGCATGCTGGAGGTTGTAGTGCTGTGCTGTCTGATGTCAGGGGCATGCTGGAGGTTGTAGTGCTGTGCTGTCTGATCTCAGGGGCATGCTGGAGGTTGTAGTGCTGTGCTGTCTGATCTCAGGGGCATGCTGGAGGTTGTAGTGCTGTGCTGTCTGATCTCAGGGGCATGCTGGAGGTTTTAGTGCTGAGCTGTCTGATCTCAGGGGCATGCTGGAGGTTGTAGTGCTGTGCTGTCTGATCTCAGGGGCATGCTGGAGGTTGTAGTGCTGTGCTGTCTGATCTCAGGGGCATGCTGGAGGTTGTATTGCTGTGCTGTCTGATGTCAGAGGCATGCTGGAGGTTATAGTGCTGTCCTGTCTGATCTCAGGGCATGCTGGAGGTTGTAGTGCTCTGCTGTCTGATCTCAGGAGCATGCTGGAGGTTGTAGTGCTGTCCTGTCTGATGTCAGGGGCATGCTGGAGGTTGTATTGCTGTGCTGTCTGATCTCAGGGGCATGCTGGAGGTTATAGTAATGTCCTGTCTGATCTCAGGGCATGCTGGAGGTTGTAGTGCTCTGCTGTCTGATCTCAGGGGCATGCTGGAGGTTGTAGTGCTGTCCTGTATGATCTCAGGGGCATGCTGGAGGTTGTATTGCTGTGCTGTCTGATCTCATGGGCATGCTGGAGGTTGTAGTGCTGTGCTGTCTGATGTCAGGGGCATGCTGGAGGTTGTAGTGCTGTGCTGTCTGATCTCAGGGGCATGCTGGAGGTTGTAGTGCTGTGCTGTCTGATCTCAGGGGCATGCTGGAGGTTGTATTGCTGTGCTGTCTGATGTCAGAGGCATGCTGGAGGTTGTAGTGCTGTCCTGTCTGATCTCAGGGGTATGCTGTTGGTTGTAGTGCTGTCCTGTCTGATCTCAGGGGCATGCTGGAGGTTGTAGCGCTGTCTTGTCTGATCTCAGGGGCATGCTGGAGGTTGTAGTGCTCTGCTGTCTGATCTCAGGGGCATGCCGGAAGTTATAGTGCTGTCCTGTCTGATCTCAGGGCATGCTGGAGGTTGTAGTGCTCTGCTGTCTGATCTCAGGGGCATGCTGGAGGTTATAGTGCTGTCCTGTCTGATATCAGGGCATGCTGGAGGTTGTAGTGTTCTGCTGTCTGATCTCAGGGGCATGCTGGAGGTTGTAGTGCTGTCCTGTATAATCTCAGGGGCATGCTGGAGGTTGTAGTGATGTGCTGTCTGATCTCAGGGGCATGCTGGAGGTTGTATTGCTGTGCTTTCTGATGTCAGAGGCATGCTGGAGGTTGTAGTGCTGTCCTGTCTGATCTCAGGGGTATGCTGTTGGTTGCAGTGCTGTCCTGTCTGATCTCAGGGGCATGCTGGAGGTTGTAGTGCTGTCCTGTATAATCTCAGGGGCATGCTGGAGGTTGTAGTGATGTGCTGTCTGATCTCAGGGGCATGCTGGAGGTTGTATTGCTGTGCTTTCTGATGTCAGAGGCATGCTGGAGGTTGTAGTGCTGTCCTGTCTGATCTCAGGGGTATGCTGTTGGTTGCAGTGCTGTCCTGTCTGATCTCAGGGGCATGCTGGAGGTTGTAGCGCTGTCTTGTCTGATCTCAGGGGCATGCTGGAGGTTGTAGTGCTCTGCTGTCTGATCTCAGGGGCATGCCGGAAGTTATAGTGCTGTCCTCTCTGATCTCAGGGCATGCTGGAGGTTGTAGTGCTCTGCTGTCTGATCTCAAGGGCATGCTGGAGGTTATAGTGCTGTCCTGTCTGATATCAGGGCATGCTGGAGGTTGTATTGCTGTGCTGTCTGATCTCAGGGGCATGCTGGAGGTTATAGTGCTGTCCTGTCTGATCTCAGGGCATGCTGGAGGTTGTAGTGCCCTGCTGTCTGATCTCAGGGGCATGCTGGAGGTTGTAGTGCTGTCCTGTCTGATCTCAGGGGCATGCTGGAGGTTGTAGTGCTGCGCTGTCTGATCTCAGGGCATGCTGGAGGTTGTAGTGCTGTCCTGTCTGATCTCAGGGGCATGCTGGAGGTTGTAGTGCTGTGCTGTCTGATCTCAGGGGCATGCTGGAGGTTGTAGTGCTGTGCTGTCTGATCTCATGGGCATGCTGGAGGTTGTAGTGCTGTCCTGTATGATCTCAGGGGCATGCTGGAGGTTGTAGTGCTGTGCTGTCTGATCTCAGGGGCATGCTGGAGGTTGTATTGCTGTGCTGTCTGATCTCAGGGGCATGCTGGAGGTTGTATTGCTGTGCTGTCTGATGTCAGAGGCATGCTGGAGGTTGTAGTGCTGTCCTGTCTGATCTCAGGGGTATGCTGTTGGTTGTAGTGCTGTCCTGTCTGATCTCAGGGGCATGCTGGAGGTTGTAGCGCTGTCTTGTCTGATCTCAGGGGTATGCTGCTGGAGGTTGTAGTGCTGTCCTATCTGATCTCAGGGCATGCTGGAGGTTGTAGTGCTCTGCTGTCTGATCTCAGGGGCATGCTGGAAGTTATAGTGCTGTCCTATCTGATCTCAGGGCATGCTGGAGGTTGTAGTGCTGTGCTGTCTGATCTCAGGGCATGCTGGAGGTTGTAGTGCTCTGCTGTCTGATCTCAGGGGCATGCTGGAAGTTATAGTGCTGTCCTATCTGATCTCTGGGCATGCTGGAGGTTGTAGTGCTGTGCTGTCTGATCTCAGGGGCATGCTGGAAGTTATAGTGCTGTCCTATCTGATCTCAGGGCATGCTGGAGGTTGTAGTGCTGTGCTGTCTGATCTCAGGGCATGCTGGAGCTTGTAGTGCTGTGCTGTCTGATCTCAGGGGCATGCTGGAAGTTATAGTGCTGTCCTATATGATCTCAGGGCATGCTGGAGGTTGTAGTGCTGTCCTGTCTGATGTTAGGGTCATGCTGGAGATTGTAGTGCTGTGCTGTCTGATCTCAGGGGCATGCTGGAGGTTGTAGTGCTGTGCTGTCTGATCTCAGGGGCATGCTGGAAGTTATAGTGCTGTCCTATCTGATCTCAGGGCATGCTGGAGCTTGTAGTGCTGTGCTGTGTGATCTCAGGTGCATGCTGGTTCTCAGTATAAGAAGACAGTGAATGTAGAACAGTTAACAGGAGATATGCAGCACCCTGAGCAGGGCTGCAGTCCCCTCTCCCCATGATTTAATGCCTGTATGTGGTATTATATTGCCCCTCCTCCCTTGCTCTCTCCTGGGACAGGTGCTCACCCGACCCTCCACACTACAGAAGAAGTAACCAGTGTGAGCGCCTTTATACAAGTGAAACTTTCTGATTGATAGAGCAGAAGACAGAAGCTACTGCTCGACCAATCATCGCGCATCACACATTGTCCCACCCTCTCTCTCTAACTAGCAGCCTATCAGACTTTAGCTCCCTCGGGCTGCCCTGCCCCCTGCAGAAAAAAACCATGCAAGATTTCATATAAAGTCCTACTGAAGAAGGATAATAGGGAAAAATAAAATTGCACTTCGGGCCTAGGGCGCCCACACCCTCTGCCCCCCCTCCCCCGGTAGTTACGCTACTGAACTGTAATGACCAGAGGTCCTATTAAGATCCAGTGAGTCACAGACCGAGACTGAGGCAGAAATGAACAACAGTATTTTACTGAAATGGGGATCAAATTACGGTGAAATGTAGAATATAATAAGCTCAAAATCCCCTTAAAAACATTACCATTAATAATTTTCACACACTAAGCGCTAGCCGAAAATCAATGCACCGATCTCAGAGATCCCAGTATATGTAAATCACATTTGGGACCCGGAACAAATTTACCTACACGTTAAACTTCTCAAACTGGAAAGACGATGTAAATTAGGTGAGGGTGATCTGATGGAAACTCTGAGATGGCGCACTGAGTATAACTTATCACAGATAATAATACAATACACTAAATTAATGATGACCATACACTTATCACAGGGATACCCGGGTATCTCACAAACTATGGTACCATTAAACTCCAATGTAACTTTACACCGGTGTGTTTACGCGTGGGCTGCAGCAAGTCCAGAAAAATAAAAATAAAACTTTGGCGCCAAAAATAAGTACTTATTGCAAAAAAAAAACAAAGTTTGGCAGCTATCGGCCAATGCCAGAGTCACCTGTCAAGCACTTTAATTCTGTAGCCTCAGGACGCAGTCTGGGGATCACTCTTTTCCAGGGCTTGTCAGAATCCTTCCAATGGGGATGACACCGGACGCCGTCTCTCTTATCGCAGTCACTCACGGCCTTACTGGACATCAATCACTTGCTCTGTCAGGGAGGGAAACATCTCCTCAGCTTCTCCTCAGATGCTCTTTCAGTTGGACCCAGGTCCGCACAACTGGATTGCTTATCACACAGTGATGTGGTATTGTCTTCGCAATTTCTGTTTCTCTTCACTCTCCTCAGATGCTGTCACTGGCTCTGTTCACCAACAAGTCTCTTGGTCACCAACCGGGGCTTACAACCAACTTTTTAAGGCCCATATTGCTTCACCTACTACGTTTTCAAAAACCCGTTGCCATGGACACCCAACTCCCTCCTCGCACTTCCTGGATCTCCACAACTACTTCCTGTTTATCGCTCAGACAGACAGGCAGACTCTGCAGGGTCCTAATGCTCGCCCTGTATTGTCATAGTTCACTCTCTTACATGCCACCCCACTAGAGGTTGGCGTCCTCGACATACCTCCCCACTCAAAATCATCCTGTGCGTAGCGCTGAGGGGGTATTCCTGCCGTAGGTCGAGTGGTTCTCCGAAGGTCCTTCCCAACGGATTCTGTCCCCGAAGGGGCAGGAGTCCCTTCAGAAGTGTCATCAGAGGAAAGGCGTGACGCTGCCCCCTCTTGAAGTGCGACACCCCGTGACCCATTGTTCATGTCAGGTGGCTGACTCAAGCCCTCACCCTCGGAAGGACATTCCACTGGCTCAACACTCTTTCCACACAGGTGCAGATCATTCACAGGGGGCAGATAAACAGGCGCAGAGGAGGGCTCATCATCAAACTCAAAAACATCAGGAGTACCTGACCCTTGGGACACAGCCTCTGGTTCCGTAGAAACGGGAGTCACGTCCTCAAACCAGCACCGTTGTAGCATGTTACGGTGAAGATTACGAGTGAGCCCCCCTGCCCCCACGGGCTCGACCTCATAAACTGGAATCTCAGGGTTCACTCGTCTCTTTATCAGGTATGGGGTCGCCTCCCATCGATCGGCCAGTTTCCCTGTCGGTCGTTTGACCCTCACCAACACTCTATCCCCTGGGGAGAAAGGTTCCGTCTGCACAGGCCTCGTGTCCCTATGAGACACCTGATTGAGTCTATTACCCACCACCTGATGCACCACTCTCAGTCGCCGCTGGTGTTCCCGAACCCATTCAGATGCAGTCCGAGGGGAATCAGAGGAGGGATCTGGCATGTTCAAATCTTCAATATCCCTCCCGGGTCTCCCAAACATCAACATGTGTGGCGAATAGCCCGTAGTGCTGTGCAATCGATTGTTGTAGGCCCACATTAGTTCAGGGAGGTACTCAGGCCAGTGGCCCTGCTGCCCTTCCTCTAATGTTCTCATCATCTGTATCAAGGTACGATTGAAACGCTCACAGGCCCCATTTCCTTGGGGATGGTAAGGTGTCGTTCTTGAATGTGCTATGCCATACAGCCGGCGCAGCTCTTCCATTAGTGTCCCCTGGAAACATGCCCCCTGGTCTGAGTGTATCCTTTGCGGACACCCAAACACTTGGAGAAAATGACGACACACAGCCTTAGCCGCCGACTCCGCTGTCTGATCTCTTGTCGGCACTGCCACAGCATATTTAGTGAAGTGGTCTGTCATTACCAAGCAATAGGAGCACCCAGACGTCGAGTATCCTATCAGGACATAATCAATCATGAGCAATTCCAAGGGGGCAGACGTTTTAATGGTTTGAGTAGGGGCCCGCTGCTCAGGACTTTTACTGAGCCCACAGACCCGACATTGCCGACATGCCTCCGCTACCATCCCTCCCAAGTCAGGGCAATAGAGGATTCGCTGTAACCACTGGAGTGTCTTTTCACTACCAAAGTGGGCTGCTTTCTCATGTGCCTCGCGGGCAACCATCGGACCCATCCCTACAGGGATTACCAGTTGGTACCGGTGTTGCAGCTCAGATGGCAGATACACCTTACGATACAAAAGATCCTGTTCCACACACAACTTATCCCACTGTCGCAATAGTTTAATTCCTTCTGCGGATAGTTGGGCCTTGTCCTCTGCACTCGGCCAAATCCCATTTTGTACCCAGGTGCACACTTACGAGATGTCTGGACACTCGTTCTGATCTTTTGCCCAATCTGATGGCGTTTTTCCCAGGACACACGGCATCCCTGATGCCACCCCACTTGAATGTACCACACTGCGGAAGATAGGTACCTGCCCCAAGTCAGGGGTCTCTGTGTCCTCGAGCTGGTCATCAATGCCTTCTCCCCTAAATCCAAGGGGTACCCTCGACAATGCGTCCGCATTACCGTTTTCTCGCCCCGAGCGAAACTTAATCTGATAATTAAACTTAGCAAGGCGAGCGACCCATCGCTGCTCCAACGCTCCCAGTTTCGCATTCTCTAAGTGAGCAAGAGGGTTATTATCGGTCATGACCAACACCTCAGCTCCCGTTAGATACTCAGCAAAGCGCTCCGTCATTGCCCACACCAGGGCTAACAGCTCTAGGCGAAACGAACTATAATTAGCCGGATTGCGCTCAGTGTCCCTTAAAGACCTGCTGCCATAGGCAATGACCCGCTCCCGGCCATCCTGAATTTGGGCCAGTACCGCCCCCAACCCGTGAAGACTACCGTCAGTGTACAACAGGAAAGGGGTATCAAACCTGGCATATGCCAACAAAGGGGCACTCGTTAGGGCGGCTTTCACCTCGTCAAATGCCTTTTGCTGCTGAGGCCCCCATTGGATAGGGCGGTTGCGAGGACCCAGCGCCGTCCCTCTTAAAAGTTCATTCAGGGGACCCACTACTTGTGAAAACCTGGGCACAAATCGTCGATAGTACCCTGCCAATCCCAAGAAAGCCCGCACCTCCCGTAGAGTCTGAGGAGGTGCCCACCCCTGTACCGCTAAGATCTTACTGACTGAGGGTAACACCCCATCGGGAGTCACCACATGGCCTAGATACTCTATGCGACTCTTGAACAGTTGACATTTCTTTGGTTTTATCTTTAAGCCATGGCGACTGAGACGTTGGAGCACTTGGCGCAACTTCTCAAGATGGTCTTCAAATGACGTTCCGAACACCACGATGTCATCTAGATATATCAATACCGATTCAAAATTCAGGTCGCCTAAACAGTGTTCCATAAGGCGTTGAAAGGTCCCCGGGGCATTACTGAGTCCGAACGGCATCCGGTTGAATTCATAGAGCCCCATTGGCATAACAAATGCTGTCTTTGCCCGATCTTTCTCAGCCATTGGTACCTGCCAATATCCACTCGCCAAGTCCAACGTTGAAAAGTATTTGGCCCGTCCTAATGCAGACAGGGACTCCTCTATCCGAGGCAACGGGTATGCGTCTCGCACAGTGTGCGCGTTTAATTTCTGATAATCCACACAAAATCGGAGGGTCCCATCCTTCTTTCGGACAAGGACAACGGGAGCAGCCCAAGGACTTTGGCTCTCTCGTATTACTTGATTGTCGAGCATACTGGCAACCATGCCCTTCACCTCTTGATAAAGTGTCGGGGGAATCTGACGATAACGTTCTCTAATGGGAGGGGTGTCCCCCGTGGGAATCTCATGCTCAATTGTCGGTGAGCACCCGAAGTCTTCTGCATGTCGCGAGAAGGCCTCTCCATGTTCCCACACGACCCTCTCCAACTGTTCTAGTTGCACGGAAGTCAGTTCCTCCCGATCTACTCCCATCTGATCCATGATCACACGACCATTCCATTCTTTGGTAGGAGATTCAGGCCCTGCTACTTCGACCGCATATGTCCAGGATGACTGTGGGTCTGGCCGCAATTCAAACACCGCTTTGTCAGGCATCTTCCCCTCTGGCACGAACAGTTCAGCTAGGATGGTCCCAGCAGGAATGGTAATAGCCTCCTCCAACACGTTAATGCATCTGACTGGCACCCGTCCATTCTTCACAATCGTCAGAGACCGGGCCACATGCACCTTGGCACAAGAGGACTTCTCTGGGGCTGGCTCAAGTAATACCTCAAGTCCATTCAGCCTCTGCGCCGCCCCCACTGGCAACATCAAGAGTTCCTCCTGTCAGGGCGCCAGTGAAATCGTGGTCCGTGATGGCACTCGGACAAGGCCCACCCGGCCCCCAGGGACTGCACTTTTCAGCAGATCACAGTTCAGCACTAGGCGGTGTAACATTCTCTGTGTCGGTCGGTGACCTGTAGCACGAGTCCAGTAACGGGGTCCCTCACGGGCATACATCTGATGATTTAGATCTCGCAGAATGTTCATTCCCAGTGTCACTTCCATCCCTCTTCTAGGGGGGTGGTCCACCAGCACTACCCCTTTCTGACCCAGCTCTTGACCAAACATTTTCAGTCTCATCCACACGATCCCTTTCACCATCAGCTGGCCATTGTTAGCGGCAGTAAGTCTTATCATTCGACCATCTTCGGGAACCACTAGTTGACTGAAGTATTTCTTGAAAACTTCTAGAGGCATAATGGTACATTCAGATCCCGTATCAACCAAGCAATTCATCTTCTGTCCTTCAAATTCTGCTTCTAAGACTGGACTCCATGCAAACAAATCTTGCTCATTCCGTTGGGGGCTTTGTGAGGGGGGGGGCCGCTGCGAATTGCCCCCTCAAGGCAGCGGCTGGGAGTTTAACGTCGGCGGAGGAGTCTCGGGGACTGTGGACATCCGGCAATATCGTGAGATGTGTCCCCGGCGCCCGCACCTCCAGCAGGTGACTGCTCCCCGGGGACGGGGGCTTGAGTCATTCAAAGAGGGCGGTCCGGCTGTCAGTGGAATCACCATCCCAGAGGGTGTAGCTGGTGGCCTCTCCAGGGGAGTAGGGGACGACCCAGCTCTGATTTTAGACACTTCCAGCTTTAGCTCCTTCAACTCAGCACGCAGAGCTTGTACAACATCTACCAGTCCTTCCGCTCCTGACAATTGCATTCCGCCTCCCTCCAGCCGTGTACTGTCCACAGCCCCTTGAACTACCAGAATGGACTCTGCCTCCCTTTCCACCGCGGCCTGGTAAATCTGCCAGAAAGATATTTCTGGGGTAGCCCGGGCCACCTCATACAGTTTATCCCGAAGGAGCCTGTTAGCTAACCCTGTGATGAATTAGTCCCGGAGCAAGTGGTCTACCTCCCGGAACGCTCCCATGGCCCCTGGGTCTAGTCGCTGCACTTCATTCAATGTTTCCTGTAGCGTATTAGAGTACTGCATCAGAGACTCACGTTCCTTTTGAGGGCGGTTAAAGAAAAATGATCGAAGTTGGGTCACACGGGCCCGGCCTCCAGAACTCCCCTCTAACAGTACCAAAATTTTCTCTAACGTACTTCTCTCAGCCTCAGGTCGTACCATCACCGTCCGCCTAGCGTCGCCTTCTAGTGCGTTCAATGCCAGTTCTGCTCGTAATGCGGGAGTCAGATTACACATCCGCAGAATACTCTGGACCCTCTCTGCCCAATCCTGCAACGCCATATTACGCCCGTCGTATTTCGGCATGTGCTGGAGTAAAGCTCCTACCGGTACATGCCCTCCCACATTCGCCGCGGCTGCCAAAAGACCCGCACCCAGCAGCGGGGCTGCTGATGCGGTGGGATCATTTCTTCCCTCGCCGCCTCCGTCCATGACAAACACTGAATCCTGCCGATTACGCCAAAAATGTAATGACCAGAGGTCCTATTAAGATCCAGTGAGTCACAGACCGAGACTGAGGCAGAAATGAACAACAGTATTTTACTGAAATGGGGATCAAATTACGGTGAAATGTAGAATATAATAAGCTCAAAATCCCCTTAAAAACATTACCATTAATAATTTTCACACACTAAGCGCTAGCCGAAAATCAATGCACCGATCTCAGAGATCCCAGTATATGTAAATCACATTTGGGACCCGGAACAAATTTACCTACACGTTAAACTTATCAAACTGGAAAGACGATGTAAATTAGGTGAGAGTGGTCTGATGGAACCTCTGAGATGGCGCACTGAGTATAACTTATCACAGATAATAATACAATACACTAAATTAATGATGACCATACACTTATCACAGGGATACCCGGGTATCTCACAAACTATGGTACCATTAAACTCCAATGTAACTTTACACCAGTATGTTTACGCGTGGGCTGCAGCAAGTCCAGAAAAATAAAAATAAAACTTTGGCGCCAAAAATAAGTAATTATTGCAAAAAAAAAACAAAGTTTGGCAGCTATCGGCCAATGCCAGAGTCACCTGTCAAGCACTTTAATTCTGTAGCCTCAGGACGCAGTCTGGGGATCACTCTTTTCCAGGGCTTGTCAGAATCCTTCCAATGGGGATGACACCGGACGCCGTCTCTCTTATCGCAGTCACTCACGGCCTTACTGGACATCAATCACTTGCTCTGTCAGGGAGGGAAACATCTCCTCAGCTTCTCCTCAGATGCTCTTTCAGTTGGACCCAGGTCCGCACAACTGGATTGCTTATCACACAGTGATGTGGTATTGTCTTCGCAATTTCTGTTTCCCTTCACTCTCCTCAGATGCTGTCACTGGCTCTGTTCACCAACAAGTCTCTCGGTCACCAACCGGGGCTTACAACCAACTTTTTAAGGCCCATATTGCTTCACCTACTACGTTTTCAAAAACCCGTTGCCATGGACACCCAACTCCCTCCTCGCACTTCCTGGATCTCCACAACTACTTCCTGTTTATCGCTCAGACAGACAGGCAGACTCTGCAGGGTCCTAATGCTCGCCCTGTATTGTCATAGTTCACTCTCTTACAGAACCGTAGTCAAGATTGAGAAGTAATGGGATGAATCCTACATTCTGCTGAGCAGCAGGCTCTTTCTTATGTTCTTCAGAAGGACATATACATAACATTTTTTACAGGGGCCACAAAAGATTACAAGTAATAAGGAAACACTAATCCTGAGGTTCAAACCACTAAACTATACAAGCAAGAGCCACCTGATGGTCATTCAACCCAATTTCCAGCAAAAAAAGCCAACTGCACCAACCACCAATATACACACTTCCATGATACACTCTTACTATAAGTGTAACTTCAGGACTAAAGGCCCTGTCACACACAGAGATAAATCTGCGGCAGATCTGTAGTTGCAGTGAAATTGTGGACAATCAGTGCCAGGTTTGTGGCTGTGCACAAATGGAACAATATGTCCATGATTTCACTGCAACCACAGATCTGCCAAAGATGTATCTCTGTTTGTGACGGGGCCTTAAGAGTTGTATCATGGGACACTTATGGTTACAGAAGAACATGGGTGAACATATCATTGGTGCCGCCACACAGGGGCCCAAGAGGTAAGGTGGCCCTTTTCTATGTCCTATGTCCAGAGCATGTGGAATTGTGTATTTTGATGAGTTCTTGGGCTACAAAAGGCCCATATATTGTTTTTGCACAGGAGGCCTTTTTCTGTCTGTGTTCGCCAGTCCAAAAGAACCTCAGAGGTACCTGTCAAGAAATCTATAATATGACTTACTGAAATGGTTAAAGTACTTTCTTTTTTGGATTAAACTGTTAGGATCTATTTGTGTGTATTTTTGGCATCAATTGCCAGTATAGTATACTGCTTGATAGCTATCATAGGTAAACAGTTTTTAGCATACCTAGATTTAGGGGTGCTTCACACATAGCGACAGTGACAACGACGTCGCTGTTACGTCACCATTTTCTGTGATGTAACAGCGACCTGGTAAGTCGCTGTTATGATCGCTGCTTAGCTGTCAAACACAGCAGAAGCAGCGATCATAACATCGCTACATGTGCAGAGAGCAGGGAGCCGCGCACACTGCTTAGCGCTGGCTCCTTGCTCTCCTAGCTACAGTACACATCGGGTTAATTAACCCGATGTGTACTGCAGCTACATGTGCAGAGAGCAGGGAGCCGCGCACACTGCTTAGCGCTGGCTCCTTGCTCTCCTAGCTACAGTACACATCGGGTTAATTAACCCGATGTGTACTGCAGCTACATGTGCAGAGAGCAGGGAGCCGCGCACACTGCTTAGCGCTGGCTCCTTGCTCTCCTAGCTACAGTACACATCGGGTTAATTAACCCGATGTGTACTGCAGCTACATGTGCAGAGAGCCGGAGCCGGCAGCACAGGCAGCGTGAGAGCTGCGGAGGCTGGTAACTAAGGTAAATATCGGGTAACCACCTTGGTTACCCGATGTTTACCCTGGTTACAGCTTACCGCAGCTGCCAGACGCCGGCTCCTGCTCCCTGCTCGCTTCATTTCGTCGCTCTCTCGCTGTCAGACACAGCGATCTGTGTGTCACAGCGGGAGAGCGCCTTTGAAGAAAACGAACCAGGGCTGTGTGTAACGAGCAGCGATCTCGCAGCAGGGGCCAGATCGCTGCTCAGTGTCACACACAGCGAGATCGCTAATGAGGTCACTGTTGTGTCACCAAAACCGTGCCGTAGCAGCGATTTCGGTAGCGATCTCGCTATGTGTGAAGCACCCCTTAGACCAATTTGGTCTTCAACACTACTTGACATGGCACATGATGAAGGAAATAAAGATAAAAAATATTGCAAACTTCAATGTGTGTATCTAGGTTCCTGGCCTAAACAAGCTATTGAATATGACTTGTAATGTTCAATGAAGTAGGTAATTGCAAAATATTGAAATTCATGTATTCTTACTCAGAGTATGAGACAACCAAAAAAATCAAACTCCATCAAGCTCTATTTATTTTTCTGAAATAAGTGAGAAATAAATGAAAAGTACAGCTCCTTCTCTAAATTACTTGGGGAAACCATGTGTAACGTGATTGATCTAAGATTTAATATCATATTTTATAAATATGTATGTGACTACAACTTCCCCAGGTGGTAAAAACTTTTATGAGACGGGTCTAGCAACTTCACCCTCAATGTTGGGGTACGGTCATACTAGAGAAGGTTGTCCAGATGAAACCATCTATTGGTCCCCATGCATGCAACAACAGATATCTCACTCTCAGTATATGGGAAAAATGATGTGGGCAAACATAAAAAGCATTTGCCAAAGTAAAGACTTTTATAGGAAAGTATTTGTCACAGCTATAAAAGCATCCTTAATTTAAAATAATGAAATAAAATGGTATTGATACAAAAAAATCTTAATTGAGAATCAAATTAATACTGGGGTGGAGACAGACTTGGCTGCATGGGTATAATATATAGTATAATGGATGCATTGTCTTGATGGATTCATTTTGTAAAATAAATATACGATCAAGCATAAATGTCTCATCATTACATCGACGTAAGGAGACAAATAAATCTTCTATGCACTTTAAAGATGAAACATTGTTTAGCCACTGAATTCCTACTGAAAACCTCACAGTTGTATTCAAGGCAAGCATCCAATGACTTGTATCTGAGGCTTATTGGAATCAGCATGATATGGACACTTCTCAGCCGGTGAACTTTTATGTGACGACAGCTCAAACATCAGTAATATTGCCCATACCATGCCCGTTCTTTTATTTTTCTCTATGACTTTATTACAGATAAAAAGCCCACTTTTTATAAAATATCCAAATAATGATTAAGGGCCTGAGTGTCTGAAAAGCGTCAGTAGACTGGTGGTTCTGTACTACATGGATTCTAAAAGATCTAAATAAAGCTAAGAATTTTAAGGAGGTTGCATGCTGAGGCTTTCCTTTCCTACAATATCCAAATAATAACCTGTTCTGAATATATAAATCCATTTGTAACAAGTCAGTGAACTTAAAAAGAAAAACTGTACAGATCTTTGTGTGCCGCATGAGCAGGGTCATATTGTAAAGCAAATAGTGTTAAATGGAAAAGTAATAATAGAGTAAAATATATGGGATAATTTTTAGCAAATCACCACATCATTATATATATATATATATATATATATATATATATATATTTATTCACTACTTTAATAAGTTTTATTCTTTCTATTGTATACATAAAAGGAGACTATTGACAGCCGAGGAACTTTTAATATCTATCTATCTATCTATCTATCTATCTATCTATCTATCTATCTATCTATCTATATATATAATATGTGTATGTGTGTGTGTGTGTGTGTGTGTGTGTGTGTGTAAGAGCTGCCCGTATCTCTTTGAGGTTCTTATAGTTATATAATGCATTGCTATTGTTTAAATGTTGTTTTATCTGGTTTGTGTCCTTTAAAAGTGGGATAGCTACAGTCAGAGTTAACTATTGGAACCAGCACAGGATGGGAAGAGTTATGTGGCACATGGAAAGCAGTTTCCTGTTCTTGGTTAGATAGGGAAGAGAATTAAGAAGTGCGAAGATCTATGGTCTTGCTACTTGCAGGTCTGCATTGAAATGGATGTTTGTTTGCCAAGAAAAGAAGGCCTTATCAGATATCATGTTCTGAATGAAATAAGGACTAAGTGGAAAGGGGGCTTAACACTAGAAGTCCCAGAAATTTCGAGCTCCCCCCTGAAGTCCCAAAAGAGGGTCAAATCACCCTTAAGGTACCGTCACACATAACGAGATCGCTAGTCCAAACTGACCTAACTAACTAGAAACTAAATGGCTAAACTCAATGGAAAACAACAACCTCCTGTGGTGCGACAGTAATGGCTTTAATTACAGAACAAAAGACGGTGATTATAGGATGTTAGCTAAAATCCTTCAGGTCATTCGACCCGTCTCTGGGTTCCAAAGGTAGAAATGTTAAGTGACCCCTCTCTGGGACTTCTAGTGTAGCAAGGAAAGAGAGGAACATGGATTCTCTATCCCAGGCAAAAAAACTCCTAAAGTAAGGGCTAGCTGGAAGGAAGAATTCCTTATCTCAGGCAAGGGGGTCTAAAACAAACATTATCTATATTAGATAATAAGAGTATTGTGGCACCCCAGTGGCCATGGGAGCCACAGTAACACTGCTCTCCTTTCAGGGGCGATGCTATGCTTGGAAGCAGTGAGGAAGTCTCCATGCTAGGTAAATCTATATACAAAACTTCCTAACTCAGGCCAGATGGGGGAGCTCAAGACCTGGTTTAGGGAGAGCTTCCCTGTGCATTCTGGTCTGTGGAGGGGTTAGAACACATTCACAAGCACACACCAAAAGGGAAACTAACAGAACAGATTGGGAGACCAGTGCATGCAGTCGCTGAGGAGAGCTGTGTGATATAGCCCTCTCAGGACCCGGCACAGGAACAGGGCACCAGGGCCTGAGACTGTGTGAGTGTTTAAGCCCCATCAGCAAACCCAGAGGGCAGGTGAGTCCACGTCCCCTGGCCCAAAGAAAGCCTGAAGGAGCAGCAGCACAATAGAGCCCGAGACCGCAGCTAAACAGATGGTGCCCCTGACAGGCTCGCGCTGCCCACCATAAGGGAATGACAGACAACAACAACTTAGAAAAGGGTCCCTGTAGGGCTCCAAGCCACAGAGACCCATACACTAAAGCACTACAAGGAAGGCCTCCAACTACCCGGCAAGGTGAACCTCCTTATTGCTCCCAGGCTGACCGGACCACCGTCTTATTTTGGACCAGACTCCCGTGTCTCTAACCACAACTGACCAGTAAAGGTAAAAGAAACTACATCCCTGTGTTGTCCAGTTATTACCGCTGTCCTCAGTCCTGCACCCCAACGTGACAACACCATAGACTACTACTACTACCGTCCTCCCTGGGGCCATAGCTCTGCCTGTGGAGAGCTGAACCATCTCAGCTGTGTTGTCATCCGCCCCAGCAGAGAAGTCCCGCAGTGGCGGCTAATACTGGCCGCGCAGCACAGGTGACGTCACAAACAACTACCCCCATCATCCCCATCCCCAGCCTTTCATTGACACCCGGGGTCACAGAATCGGGCAAGGCCACCACGGCCCAGTGATGAGTAGCCCCCGATATCGGGGGCGCATCATGGCCATAGAGGGGAAGATGGCCAGGCTGAGACAAGAGTTATCCTTTGGCAAATTGAAGATGCAGTGGCACAGCAAGGAGCATTAAACGCTCATCGAATGGCTCTTGGAAGAGTAATGTGGAGTCTTACCAATGTAACTCAGCCAAGGAGGTCTTCACTAAGTCTTCTAGAGCTGACACTAGGTGTGAGAGGCTGTAGTGACACACCTCAACCTGTATTGTCATCACAGGAGAATATGGAGGTTCACATAATGGTTTGCTTGACTTATATAAAAAAAAAAAAAAAAAAAAAAAAAAATGAAAACTAAATACTATATCACCGTGTCTGCAGCTGAACAACCTCCCACATTGCATATTTTTATCAAGATATAAGAAAAATGGCACAAAATCACTTCTTGACTTAGAAAAAAAATAATAGTTTTTTCTTTTTTATCTTTTTATAAAGTGCAGTTTAATATTATAATTGTATTTAAGGATCATTGAGAAAAGTTCATCCATTAATTAATTTTCCACATACACAGATAATATACACATCGGACGATCCTGATATTTGTAGCTTTTACAATTGCACACTGTTCTGAGGGTCCAACACTTCTTATTAATCCATCACCTGTGGTAAATCAATTGAACAAACTTGGTCATATAAGGACAATAAACCACAGTGACAAAATAGCCTCCAAAGTGCTGCATGAATACATATGCGTCGGCAATGCTGCAAAAAACAATGCAGAGTGCTATAACTTGTGAATGTGCACATTTAACTCTCATACATTTGCTGAAAAGTATGTTAACTGTCTAAAAATACCTGTGGATATACATGGCGTTACTGACAATAAGGTGCTGGTAGGATGGAGAAATCCTTAAGTCCCATGCACAAACACTAGACAACAGAGCAGATGGACATTAGTTCCATGGATCTTCCATGTGGCTGGCTGCCATGATGGATACTGCTTTAAATCCTCCACTTCTAAAGGCTGCTATACATGCAGCGACATCACTAGCGAGCGTACCCGCCCCTGTCGGTTGTGCATCATGGGCAAATTGCTGCCCGTGGCGCACAACATCGCTCGGGCCCGTCACACGGACTTACCTGCCTAGCGACATCGCTGTGGCCGGCGAACCACCTTCTTTCTAAGGGGGAAGGTTAGTTCAACGTCACAGCGGCGTCTCTTAATGGCGGCCCAATAGAAGCGGAGGGGCGGAGATGAGCGGCCGGAACATCCCACCCACCTTTTTCCTCCCTCATTGCCGGCGGCCGCAGGTACGATGTTGTTCCTCGTTCCTGCGGTGTCACACATAGCGATGTGTGCTGCCGCAGGAACGACGAACAACCTGCGTCCTGCAACAGCAACGATATTTGGGATTAGAACGACGTGTCAATGATTAGGTGAGTAATTTTGATCATTAACGGTTGTTCGTGCGTTTCACACTCAACGACGTTGCTAACGAGGCCGGATGTGCGTCACAAATTCCGTGACCCCCAACGACATCTCATTAGCGATGTCATTGTGTGTAATGCCCCCTTAAGTGATTGTTTGGGGTTACTGAAAGAAGACTAGAGTCACATTGTCTCCAGACCAAATACTGAATATTATCTTCAGGAGAGGAGCAGACTCTGTGGGCTAGCACCGAAGACAGAACATCAACCACCATCTCCAGGAACGATTCAAACTTTGCAATCAAGCACCGAAGATTGAATACCGACGACTGGGGGCTGGGAAATAAACATTTGTTGTAGCGCAGTGTCAGGAGCCAACCGAGCCATTACTTCCCGCCTTGATGTAATGGTACTAATAAAGTATAACTAATTAATTGAGACTGTTGATGTGGTGAATTGCAATACAACCATGCAAACTTTAGTGTGCTGTTAGAATAGACAAGCTTACATTATATCACAACAGTGAGTACACATCTCACATTTTTGTAAATATTTTATTATATCTTTTCTTGGGACAACACTGAAGATATGACACTATGATACAATGTAGACAGTGTACACCTTGTCTAACAGTTAAATTTGGTGTGCCATCTAAATAACTCAACACAGCCATTAAGGTCTAAACTGCTGGCAACAAAAGCGAGTCATTGTTAAAATGGCCAAATTGTGACCAAACAGCCATTTTCCCTCCCTGATGTCATGTCACTCATCAGTATTACAAGGTATCAGGTGTGAATGGGGAGAAGGTGTGTAAAATGTGGTGTTACCGCTCACACAGTCTCTCATACTGGTCACTGGAAGGTCAACATGTCACCTTATGGCAAAGATATAATAAAATATTTGGAAAAATGTAAAGTATGTCATGGACTTTTGTGATATACGGTACTTTATGTAGAACATACGTTTTCTTGTGAAATAAAGTACTGCACTAGAAGTACAGTGACACCGACGCTCCCCTGGCAGAAAGACCAGATTTAGTTTAGTGGAATTTGTTAACCAGACACTCAAGGGATTGTATGTAACTGAATGGTTGCTTGTTACTGTGTACATTGCCAAGAATGATTTGATCTGTCTGATTTGGATTTCTGTATTTGCCTATTGTTTACCATCTCTTTTCCGACTCCCTGATCCCGTACAATAAAAACCTGTTGGGAGTCACCACTGAGTTATGTTTAGAGCGTGTTGCATTTTGGGCTCCTTTTTACACATATGCATGAAAATAAGGCTTAAAAAACAGTCGGTGACTGGTTATGTGTCACTTGATTTCCTCGTGTGAATGGAAAGGGGGTCAAGCATGCACTCTAATAGTCAATTTACTCTCTATGGAACTACCAAATAGACAAGTATTGTGCTCTGCTATCTCTGAAGGTTCCATATACCAAAACCAAAAGAAATGTAGCCATGAAGACAATACGTGACCACACCTCCCTGACGAAGGCTACGGCCGAAACACGTGTTGGTGTGGCTCAGCAGTGGTTTAATGGCGACAGGTAATTTACCCCTATGATGGGATCTCTTGTGGTATTTTACCTTGTTTTTTCCTGTGTTTGTGCCTTTTAGCTACATGGAAACAGGCATCTAAAATTCTATTATTTTTGTATTGCACCTCTATTTAAAGTATTGTTATACTCATTTTTGGGGACTTATAATTGAGATGTGATATAAATTACATCTTGAAATAAACTAATATCTATCTGTTTGCAATCCACTTGCTGAGCCTTGTAGTGCCTCGGTATTTTTTTCATTGCTATCGCTTGCCCTATTGGTTTTTTAATATGATTCTCAATAAATAAATGTACAGTTAGGTCCAGAAATATTTGGACAGTGACACAATTTTCGCGAGTTGGGCTCTGCATGCCACCACATTGGATTTGAAATGAAACCTCTACAACAGAATTCAAGTGCAGATTGTAACGTTTAATTTGAAGGTTTGAAGAAAAATATCTGATAGAAATTGTAGGAATTGTACACATTTCTTTACAAACACTCCACATTTTAGGAGGTCAAAAGTAATTGGACAAATAAACCAAACCCAAACAAAATATTTTTATTTTCAATATTTTGTTGCGAATCCTTTGGAGGCAATCACTGCCTTAAGTCTGGAACCCATGGACATCACCAAACGCTGGGTTTCCTCCTTTTTAATGCTTTGCCAGGCCTTTACAGCCGCAGCCTTCAGGTCTTGCTTGTTTGTGGATCTTTCCGTCTTAAGTCTGGATTTGAGCAAGTGAAATGCATGCTCAATTGGGTTAAGATCTGGTGATTGACTTGGCCATTGCAGAATGTTCCACTTTTTTGCACTCATGAACTCCTGGGTAGCTTTGGCTGTATGCTTAGGGTCATTGTCCATCTGTACTATGAAGCGCCGTCCGATCAACTTTGCGGCATTTGGCTGAATCTGGGCTGAAAGTATATCCCGGTACACTTCAGAATTCATCCGGCTACTCTTGTCTGCTGTTATGTCATCAATAAACACAAGTGACCCAGTGCCATTGAAAGCCATGCATGCCCATGCCATCACGTTGCCTCCACCATGTTTTACAGAGGATGTGGTGTGCCTTGGATCATGTGCCGTTCCCTTTCTTCTCCAAACTTTTTTCTTCCCATCATTCTGGTACAGGTTGATCTTTGTCTCATCTGTCCATAGAATACTTTTCCAGAACTGAGCTGGCTTCATGAGGTGTTTTTCAGCAAATTTAACTCTGGCCTGTCTATTTTTGGAATTGATGAATGGTTTGCATCTAGATGTGAACCCTTTGTATTTACTTTCATGGAGTCTTCTCTTTACTGTTGACTTAGAGACAGATACACCTACTTCACTGAGAGTGTTCTGGACTTCAGTTGATGTTGTGAACGGGTTCTTCTTCACCAAAGAAAGTATGCGGCGATCATCCACCACTGTTGTCATCCGTTGACGCCCAGGCCTTTTTGAGTTCCCAAGCTCACCAGTCAATTCCTTTTTTCTCAGAATGTACCCGACTGTTGATTTTGCTACTCCAAACATGTCTGCTATCTCTCTGATGGATTTTTTCTTTTTTATCAGCCTCAGGATGTTCTGCTTCACCTCAATTGAGAGTTCCTTAGACCGCATGTTGTCTGGTCACAGCAACAGCTTCAAAATGCAAAACCACACACCTGTAATCAACCCCAGATCTTTTAACTACTTCATTGATTACAGGTTAACAAGGGAGACACCTTCAGAGTTAATTGCAGCCCTTAGAGTCCCTTGTCCAATTACTTTTGGTCCCTTGAAAAAGAGGAGGCTATGCATTACAGAGCTATGATTCCTAAACCCTTTCTCCGATTTGGATGTGAAAACTCTCATATTGCAGCTGGGAGTGTGCACTTTCAGCCCATATTATATATATAATTGTATTTCTGAACATGTTTTTGTAAACAGCTAAAATAACAAAACTTGTGTCACTGTCCAAATATTTCTGGACCTAACCGTATATTTTAGTAATGCATTGTCTTCATGGCTACATTTCTTTTGGTTTTGTTTTGACATAGTAGCCTGACTCCATTCTGGAAAGTATTATATATTTATGCGCACATCTCCGTGTGGCGACACAAATTGGTATAGGTTCCATATACCGTAGATGGCCCAGGTCAGTACTGTGCATGAACAATCACCTCTCCATTTAATTGAAGGACTCAGGACCATAGTTTTTAGTTATTGGTGAGACCCCCATTAATCTACCATTTTTCACATATTCAGTGGACAGAGGAAAATTGCTGATAATTCTGTACAATTAGAAAACCCCTTTAAATTTAAGGTATATCACAATGTATTCGCATTAAGAAAAACGTAAACATATTGACAAACACCTTATTTATATTTTCTGTGTTTTGTTTAAATGGCATTTTGTTCTCTATCCAGACACGATAATCAAAATGTTACTAGATTTCTGTTACCAGAGAGCAGTGCATTGTGGGAGCTCAGGAGTCAGTTAAACAGTTAGGGGCACTTTCCACACTACAACATCGCAGGTGCGATGTCGGTGAGGTCAAATTGAAAGTGACGCACATCCGGCGTCGCACGCAATATCGTAGTGTGTAAAGCCTTTTTGATACGATTAACGAGCGCAAAATCGTCTTAACCGTCGTAATCGTATCATCGGTGTAGCGTTGGTCATTTCCATAATTTGGAAATGACCGATGTTACGATGTTGTTTCTCGTTCCAGCGGCAGCACACATCGCTGTGTGTGAAGCCGCAGGAGCGAGGAACATCTCCTACCTGCGTCCTGCAGCTCCCGTAGGCTATGCGGAAGGAAGGAGGTGGGCGGGATGTTTACGTCCTGCTCATCTCCGCCCCTCCTCTTCTATTGGCCGCCTGCCGTGTGACGTCGCTATGATGCCGCACGACCCGCCCCCTTAATAAGGAGACGGGTCGCCGGCCAGCGCGACGTCGCAGGGAAGGTGAGTGCATGTGAAACTGGCGTAGCGATAATGTTCGCTACGCCAACTATCACCATGATATCGCAGCCGCGACGGGGGCAGGGACTATGTAGTGTGCAAAGTGCCCCTTAGAGCTGGACTGGCACATGATTTTCTGCAGAGTTCAGATAAACCCCATACAGACTCAGAGAAGGAGCCAGCAAAATATAACACCTGTTATTTCAAGGTGACTGATGTAAAACTCAAGATCTGTATAAAATAATTAAATATTACTACAACTTCTTTATGAACTCTTTATGAGCAAGTAGATATTAGTATGTTATGTTAATGTTTTCTATTGAAATGAAACAAGTATAATTTAAAAATATCAGTACCTTATTTGCAGTTGAAAAGGACTTACCAAAGCCACAATCGATAGGTATAACCCAATCTCCTGTTTTGATTCCATGGACTTGACAACCAACTTTTATTACCTCTCCAACGCCCTCATTGCCACCTATTGCTGGTAAGTGGGGTAAAATTCCATAGTTCCCTGTATAGAATTAATGAAGAGAATCAGCAATAATATGGAGAATGCATCAAAATTTGATGGCTTAAAAAATATGAATTAAAAAAAATTGTAAAATACTCTATTTGGACAAATGTATTGGAACTAACGATGAGCGAGTCTTTTGAAATTCAATTTTGCTGACTGAATTTTCCCCAAAAATTTGATTTGCGGTGAATACGTTTTCATGAATGTCAATACAGGAAAGCTTGTAATTGCTTGGAAAATACAAGTGGGGAGAGGAGAGAGAGAACCCAGCTGACCATAATAACTTACTCTTTCTCGCCTCTAGCTTATAAAGCAGGGGTGGGCAATTAATTTTCCCATGGGGCCGCATGAGAAGTTGGGATGGTATTTAGAGGGCCGGACTAATATAATTAACTAATTTCTACTATACATATATATATATATATATATATATACACACACACACGCATATATGCTGTGTGTGTATATAATATATATACACATACACACAATGTGTATATATACATACACACACAATCCCCATATACTACATCACTACACCCGCCACATACTACACCTGTAATATACATCCCTATACACTACACCTGTAATAAATTACACCTCTATATACTATACCACTATATACTACATCACTACACCCCTATATACACCTGTAATATACTACATCACTATATACTACACCTGTAATAAACTGCACCACTACATCACTATATACTACACCTGTGATAACCTACATCACTACACCCCTATATACTACACTTGTATTATACTACACCACTACACCCCTATATACACCTGTATTATACTACACCCCTATATACTACACTTGTATTATACTACACCACTACACCCCTATATACACCTGTATTATACTACACCCCTATATACACCTGTATTATACTACACCCCTATATACACCTGTATTACACTACACCCCTAAATACACCTGTATTATACTACACCACTACACCCCTATATACACCTGTAATATACTACAGCACTACACCCCTATATACACCTGCATTATACAGGTGTAGATAGGGGTGTAGTATAATACAGGTGTATATAGGGGTGTAGTGGTGTAGTATAATACAGGTGTATATAGAGGTGTAGTATAATACAGGTGTATATAGGGGTGTAGTATTATACTACACCCTTATATACACCTGTATTATACTACACCACTACACCCCTATATACACCTGTATTATACTACACCACTATGTACAGCTGTATTATACTACACCACTACACCCCTATATACACCTGTATTATACTACACCACTACACCCCTATATACACCTGTATTATACTACACCCCTATATACTACACTTGTATTATACTACACCACTACACCCCTATATACACCTGTATTATACTACACCCCTATATACTACACTTGTATTATACTACACCACTACACCCCTATATACACCTGTATTATACTACACCCCTATATACACCTGTATTATACTACACCCCTATATACACCTGTATTATACTACACCCCTATATATACCTGTATTATACTACACCACTACACCCCTATATACACCTGTAATATACTACAGCACTACACCCCTATATACACCTGTATTATACAGGTGTAGATAGGGGTGTAGTATAATACAGGTGTATATAGGGGTGTAGTGGTGTAGTATAATACAGGTGTATATAGGGGTGTAATATAATACAGGTGTATATAGGGGTGTAGTATTATACTACACCCTTATATACACCTGTATTATACTACACCACTACACCCCTATATACACCTGTATTATACTACACCACTATGTACACCTGTATTATACTACACCACTACACCCCTATATACACCTGTATTATACTACACCACTACACCCCTATATACACCTGTATTATACTACACCCCTATATACTACACTTGTATTATACTACACCACTACACCCCTATATACACCTGTATTATACTACACCCCTATATACTACACTTGTATTATACTACACCACTACACCCCTATATACACCTGTATTATACTACATCCCTATATACACCTGTATTATACTACACCACTACACCCCTATATACACCTGTAATATACTACAGCACTACACCCCTATATACACCTGTATTATACAGGTGTAGATAGGGGTGTAGTATAATACAGGTGTATATAGGGGTGTAGTGGTGTAGTATAATACAGGTGTATATAGGGGTGTAGTATTATACTACACCTTTATATACACCTGTATTATACTACACCACTACACCCCTATATACACCTGTATTATACTACACCACTATATACACCTGTATTATACTGCACCACTACACCCCTATATACACCTGTATTATACTACACCACTACACCCCTATATACACCTGTATTATACTACACCCCTATATACTACACTTGTATTATACTACACTCCTATATACACCTGTATTATACTACACCCCTATATACTACACTTGTATTATACTATACCACTACACCCCTATATACATCTGTATTATATTACACCCCTATATACACCTGTATTATACTACACCACTATACCCCTATATACACCTGTAATATACTACAGCACTACACCCCTATATACACCTGTATTATACAGGTGTAGATAGGGGTGTAGTATAATACAGGTGTATAGAGGGGTGTAGTGGTGTAGTATAATACAGGTGTATATAGGGGTGTAGTATAATACAGGTGTATATAGGGGTGTAGTATTATACTACACCCTTATATACACCTGTATTATACTACACCACTACACCCCTGTATAATACAGGTGTATATAGGGGTGTAGTGGTGTAGTATAATACAGGTGTATATAAGGGTGTAGTATAATACAGGTGTATATTACACCACTATATACACCTGTATTATACTACACCCCTATATACACACCTGTATTATACTACACCACTACACCCCTATATACACCTGTATTATACTACACCACTATATACACCTGTATTATACTACACCACTACACCCCTATATACACCTGTATTATACTACAGCACCACACCCCTATATACACCTGTATTATACTACACCACTATATACACTTGTATTATACTACACCACTACACCACTATATACTACACCACTACACCCCCCCATATACCACACCTGTAAAACTTCATTCCCATATACTAAACCACTACACCTCAAATATTTGTCAACAGTTAACCCCCACCCCCCACCCCCCATTGCCCCCACAGGTTACTAGTAACCACTCACCTCTCTTCTTATTGTCCCCTCCTCGGGCACCTGTGTACGAGCCCCCCGCTGAGCGGCTTCTCAGGCTGCGCCGATGCTGTATTCCTAGGAACCGCTGCTTCTCTCCATACGGCCCCCGCTGCTGCAGCTTCTTCTCCTGCCAGGCGGGAACTTTTCAAATGACACACGCGTGCCGTACTGACGATATCAGGGCACGCGTGTGTCACAGAGAAAAGTGCCGCAGGGAACAGAAGAGAGATTCCTGCGTTCCGCTGCCTGCACTGACTGTGCGGAGATGCAGGATCTGTTCTCTGTTTCCTACCCGGCACGCAGCGTGTAATGAGGGCAATCTGACCACGCGCCTCCCAGAGTCTGGAGCTCTGGACAACAGGTGAGATTGCCCTCATCAGTGACCGGCCAGCAAGGACGCCCTGAGCCAGGCGGGCCACTCACAGAGAGTAGGCGGGCCGGATGTGGCCCGCGGGCCGCCCCTTGCCCAGGTCTGCTATAAAGTGTAAGTGTGACGCCCTGGCAAAACCAGGTAGTCACAGATGACTGTACCCCCACCAAGGGTACAGGAATCGCCTCCTCCTTGGGATTTACAATACACTTCCCACACACAGGAACACAAGCCACAAATCCTAGTCGCCCCCCATGACAGCCAGGACACACCAGTGGGCGGGACTGGGCAGATGGGAACGCCCATTTAGGGGTCTTGAGGTTACACGGGGAGGGAACCAGAGCAGTCTAGCTTGGAGTTTCAGTGAGTCTAGTCTGGAGTGAAGTGCAGTGGAGAGTCAAGTCTGGAGTGGAGCTGGAGTCGGTGATAGAAGCTGAAGTGCAGTGTGGTCGGGGTTGGAGCCCTGGGACCACGGGAGGACCAACTAGGTGGCAGACAGCTTTGTAGGGCCACAGGCGACAGAGATCCGGTTGCGGGAGACCTGAAGTGGACCGGAGCAGGGTTATAGCCCGCCGGTACCGACAACGGAAATCTGGTCCGGAGGCCGTGCACAGGCGGTGTACCTGGACCCTAGGACGAGGCAAGCTTCAAGCCCCTTGTTAATTAACCAGCGGGACAAGGTACCAGGCCTTCTTCCCGAGGAAAGGAGCCCAGATAGCGCAGACCGGCAGCCCAACGCGGGGTACAGGGTGTCCGCCAAGAACCCACTGAAGTCCCATGGGTCAGCATCTGTGGGCACCGGCTCCCTCTGTGTCCAAACCTGAAGGGGATCGGATTTCTCCAGTTTTATACTTTATAGGAGAGAAAATATCCTGCTGACCAGAACAGCTTTTATTCTATAGGAGAGAAATTATTCTGTTGCCCAGAACAGCTTGTACTCTACAGGAGAGAAAGGATCCTTCTGACCATAACAGCTTGTACTCTATAGGAGAGGAAGGGTCCTGCTGACCATAACAGCTTGCACTTTACAGGAGAGAGAGAGAGAGAATCCTGCTGACCATAACAGCTTGTACTCTATAGGAGAGAAAGGATCCTGCTGACCATAACAGCTTGCACTTTACAAGAGAGAGAGAGAGAGAGAGGATCCTGCTGACCATAACAGCTTGCACTTTACAAGAGAGAGAGAGAGAGAGAGGATCCTGCTGACCATAACAGCTTGCACTTTACAGGAGAGAGAGAGAGAATCCTGCTGACCATAACAGCTTGTACTCTATAGGAGAGAATGGATCCTGCTGATCATAACAACTTGTACTCTACAGGAAAGAAAGGATCCTGCTGACCATAACATCTTGTATTCTACCGGAGAGAAAGAGAGGATCTTGCTGACCATAACAGCGATAAAGAGCGATAAAGAGAGGACCCTATTAAGTGTAAGAGCTTATACACTACAGAAAAGAGAGACTTAACCAGTGAGTATGGTGATAGAAAGCAGTTCTGCAGTACAAACTGTGCTGGAACCACTCATCTGTGATGGCCCCTAAAAATAAGATATGACAATCCATAGGCGTCATAGCTGCATAGCACTCTGGGGAGATCTGAATGGCAATGCAACATGGCATTAGTCAGCTCTCTGATGGCTTAGCAGTGTAAGAAATGGAAAGTGAAAACGCAAATTTCAGGGAATTTGACTTGAACTTGATCCTCCGTGGATCCATCTGCTCATGTATACTTGACACATGGTTCATATTTTTAATTCATGTTTTTATTTAATTCATTTGCTATAGTGCTTTATAATTCAGCTCCTAGCCCCTGGCTCGTTATAATGCTCTTACTGAATTTGAGTGTTGTACTGTAAAGTGATGTCACTGCTGTAACAAGTCAATTCATTAAATTTTTTCTCTTCTATAAATTCCATGGTCAACTATGAGAGATATTTTGCTTGGAATGTGGAAGTGGGTGTGGAACCATAGCAACTAAGAGACAAAGTTTTAGACCACATAAAGTTATAGAGTGGTCACCTAGTAATGAGATATATTGTGCATAAAAGTTGCCAATGCCACTGAAATTTTGAGCAATGGAAATGTTATTTGCAAAGTGACAAATCCACTTCTCTATGTGGCAGCCTGATTGACGAGTCTAGGCTAAGTGAATACCAAGAGAATGTAAACTCCGAGTGCAGTGTGTAAATTGTAAAGTGTGATGGATGAGGACCACGTATATGGTGACAGGGAAGGGAAAACGTGTGTCTTGGGAAGGGGGAGATGGTGATTCCTGACTAAACCTTCTGCTGGCCCCTGGCTCTCCTGACCACCCTAGATAGTTTTCACACCTATGTGCCGAGCAAGATACTTAGACCAGGCTAACCCGGAACTGGGCCCTAGATAAGGAACGTATGGGATGAACAAATAACTTATCTCCATGAAGACTCAGGGAGAGAAACAGCAACAAACTTCAGATTTCTTCAGATGAATACAAGCCGACTGCTTGCATCAAATGCCTGTGTAGGACTATAACTCTATCAACAGCAAACACCAAGGGGAAATGTGGGTATTTAAGAACACAAGGGGATATAATGATGATTAACAACTGAAAGGTGAGGATATCCACAGGGTCCTAAAAGGAAAGGGATTAACCCCAAGCAGAGAAGATACATAGGATACCATTTATACCACAGCAGGAAGAATAGAAGAATAGAATGTCAGGGAACAGTTGTGTAGCAGCTTGTGTCCGGCTGTAACCTTCTACAGCCATGCACCACAGGACTGTCTGTCAACCATGATACACCTGTGACAGATACGTTTTTTATAACACATACAGTTAGGTCCAGAAATATTTGGACAGTGACACAAGTTTTGTTATTTTAGCTGTTTACAAAAACATGTTTAGAAATACAATTATATATATAATATGGGCTGAAAGTGCACACTCCCAGCTGCAATATGAGAGTTTTCACATCCAAATCGGAGAAAGGGTTTAGGAATCATAGCTCTGTAATGCATAGCCTCCTCTTTTTCAAGGGACCAAAAGTAATTGGACAAGGGACTCTAAGGACTGCAATTAACTCTGAAGGCGTCTCCCTCGTTAACCTTTAATCAATGAAGTAGTTAAAAGGTCTGGGATTGATTACAGGTGTGTTGTTTTGCATTTTGAAGCTGTTGCTGTGACCAGACAACATGCGGTCTAAGGAACTCTCAATTGAGGTGAAGCAGAACATCCTGAGGCTGAAAAAAAAGAAAAAATCCATCAGAGAGATAGCAGACATGCTTGGAGTAGCAAAATCAACAGTCGGGTACATTCTGAGAAAAAAGGAATTGACTGGTGAGCTTGGGAACTCAAAAAGGCCTGGGCGTCCACGGATGACAACAGTGGTGGATGATCGCCGCATACTTTCTTTGGTGAAGAAGAACCCGTTCACAACATCAACTGAAGTCCAGAACACTCTCAGTGAAGTAGGTGTATCTGTCTCTAAGTCAACAGTAAAGAGAAGACTCCATGAAAGTAAATACAAAGGGTTCACATCTAGATGCAAACCATTCATCAATTCCAAAAATAGACAGGCCAGAGTTAAATTTGCTGAAAAACACCTCATGAAGCCAGCTCAGTTCTGGAAAAGTATTCTATGGACAGATGAGACAAAGATCAACCTGTACCAGACTGATGGGAAGAAAAAAGTTTGGAGAAGAAAGGGAACGGCACATGATCCAAGGCACACCACATCCTCTGTAAAACATGGTGGAGGCAACGTGATGGCATGGGCATGCATGGCTTTCAATGGCACTAGGTCACTTCTGTTTATTGATGACATAACAGCAGACAAGAGTAGCCGGATGAATTCTGAAGTGTACCGGGATATACTTTCAGCCCAGATTCAGCCAAATGCCGCAAAGTTGATCGGACGGCGCTTCATAGTACAGATGGACAATGACCCCAAGCATACAGCCAAAGCTACCCAGGAGTTCATGAGTGCAAAAAAGTGGAACATTCTGCAATGGCCAAGTCAATCACCAGATCTTAACCCAATTGAGCATGCATTTCACTTGCTCAAATCCAGACTTAAGACGGAAAGACCCACAAACAAGCAAGACCTGAAGGCTGCAGCTGTAAAGGCCTGGCAAAGCATTAAGAAGGAGGAAACCCAGCGTTTGGTGATGTCCATGGGTTCCAGACTTAAGGCAGTGATTGCCTCCAAAGGATTTGCAACAAAATATTGAAAATAAAAATATTTTGTTTGGGTTTGGTTTATTTGTCCAATTACTTTTGACCTCCTAAAATGTGGAGTGTTTGTAAAGAAATGTGTACAATTCCTACAATTTCTATAAGATATTTTTGTTCAAACCTTCAAATTAAACGTTACAATCTGCACTTGAATTCTGTTGTAGAGATTTCATTTCAAATCCAATGTGGTGGCATACAGAGCCCAACTCGCGAAAATTGTGTCACTGTCCAAATATTTCTGGACCTAACTGTACACTGCCAGTGCCCGGGAGCACACCTGTCATATGTGAAGAAATATATCTTTTTGTTGAGTACATCTGGGTTTATGTCAAGCTTCCTTCTTCTTTATGTTTATTTGTTTTTCATTTGGGCACAATTAGACTCTGTGCAATGCTGTAAAACTTGCTCCACATGCTGGGACCTGGGCTGGCCTCTATCCATAATTGCTTTTTGCAACATGGAAGCGGCTACATACAGGTTACAGGTATGTGTGCTCCATTATTGTTCTGCTTTTAACTTTCTAGGAGGCCGCATGGCACATGAAATACATAATATAGTGTAGGACCCCCCTATTGAGATTTGCCGTGACGTTGGCAGGGGTGGCTCAAAGAATTGATCAATTATTTGCTATAAATCTCATTTTTTTATTATAGAACAGTTGGAATAAATCTGTGAATTTGCACTTTTTATATGATGCATGCCAATTTCAGATCGTGCTGGCTCCTTTTTCTCTGTTATGACTGTAATTATGCTACATTCTTCTGGTGGCTGACCACCACCATACTATGCACGCCTGATTTTGGTTTGCAATGTATTCCTCCTGTTGGTAGCTGTTCACATTCAGTTGCCTCACCCCTTTCCACAGGCAATGCTAATTAAGCACCATACTTGGATCTGGTCCGCCTTTATCAATGGTTTCTGTCTGGCACTGGGAGGGTCAGTTCTGATATAGTCCTGGTATGTGTAGAGCTTGCTCCAGATGCTGGCACCTGGGCTGGCCTCTATCCATAATTGCCTGTTTTGCAACATGGAAGCGGCTATATACAGGTTACAGGTATGTGTGCTCCATTATGGTTCTGCTTTTAACTTTATCTAGGAGGCCGCATGGCACATGAAATACAGAATATAGAGTAGGACCCCCCTATTGAGATTTGCCGTGACGTTGGCAGGGGTAGCTCAAAGAATTGATCAATTATTTGCTAAAAATCTCATTTTTTTATTACAGTACAGTTGGAATAAATCTGTGAATTTGCACTTTTTATATGATGCATGCCAATTTCAGATCATGCTGGCTCCTTTTTCAATGCTATAAAACTGTCAGACTGATCGAGGAGGAATGGTATGTAGCTAGAGATCTCCTCGCTGAGTACAATGTGGATTAAAACATATTTCTTTACATATAGCCATGCTCCAGGCCATCAACAGGGTATGTGAGATTCAGCTTTTGTCAGGTGAGACACATGTCTAAGGAGCTGTATGTATTCAGTTTGTAGCTGCTACTTACACATGACTAGTACGGGCTGATGTTTGAATTATACCATTTTATGTCATTATTAGGAAACCCCTTTAATTAATTGAAGGGAAATCCTAATGGTTCAGAATTCCAAGACAATTCAACATTGTGGCAACAGTTTGACTAGGTCCTTTTCTGCTCCTAGATGACTGTGCGTCATTGTAAAAGCAAGAACCATAAAAGTATGGTTAAATGAGTTTAGTGTGGCCTGGCCTGTACAGAGCAGCGACCTGAAAGAAGCACCTAGAACAGAGATTGTGAGCAATGCCGTCTCATCCTACATCAAATGTTCTTTTGGATGAATAGGCAACAATTCCGTAGCCACACTCTAAAATCTTACAGAAAACCATTGTAGAAGAATGGGCGTTAATATAGCTGCAAAAGGAGGACCAAATTAATTCACAGGGTTATGGATTTAGCAGGTGGCATGTTATAGAAGCTACTGTAGACATCATGTGTAGCTGTCAGAATATGATTAAAGCACTGTATAGTGTTAAATTTACAATAGTCATATTTATTATATGGCCTACTATGATAAAGAACAATGGTGCTTCACAATTTGAGGAGGTCCAGTGAGCTTGTAAGTGCATCATAATTCCTGTTCTCATTTGCTATTCTTCCACAGTTTCCACAGTGCTGGGAGATTATTACACAAAGAGAATTCTTCAGTAGTGTGAAATATATGTTGGTAACACACACTATATACAATATAACCAGGTTACTGCCAGTAAGATTAGTATGGTTACAACTATATTGCCTAATAATAGCTTTGTTTTAGATTTTATTTTTAACAACTGAAAAATCACTAATGACAGGTAAGCAGCTTACCTTGCAACATGTTGATATCAGCAGGATTAACTGGAGCAGCCAGCATTCGGATATGGATATCTTGATCTCCAACATGAGGTAGACTGACTTTCTCAAATCTGCAAGTAACAATGTCCGAACATGACAGCTTTATCATTTTTGTTAACTCACATTTTATACAAAACTGAATAAGAAAGATCTTATGCACGTTATGAACTTTCTCTTCCTTCAGAAGAAAGAATACTGTGTTAGGCCCCTTTCACACGTCAGTGATTCTGGTACGTTTGTGCTTTTTTTTCTACGTACCAGAATCACTGACATACGCAGACCCATTATAATGAATGGGTCTGCTCACACGTCAGTGATTTTTCACTGCACGTGTCTCCGTGCAGCGTTCCCACGTGTGCGTGATTGCTGCACGGAGACATGTCCATTTTTTTCTGGCATCACTGATGTTCCATGGACCACGCAGTGGTGTGGTCCGTGAAACACGTGCCAGAAAAAAACGTGCATTTAAAATAATAAACATTTTAACTCACCCGTCGTCCAGCGATGTCCTCTGCAGCCCGTGCAGCTTGCTGCTTCTAAGCCGGCTGATTACTGTCGCGCATATTCATTATGCACGACACAGCCGACCCGGAAGCAGCTGCTGCGGGGGTCACCGCCGGCCGGATGCTGCACCACGGGAGGACTCAGCACCATGGAGAGCGGGAGCGGGCGCAGGTGAGTTGATTTCTAAGTGCAATCACGGGCCACGGAGAATGGAGCCCGGATTGCACTTAGAGAACCCACATGTGCCGAGATTCACGGCACACGCAGGGACATGTGCGTGTTTTAAACGCCAGTGAAAAACGTCTGTGTTTTTCACTGACGTGTGAAACGGGCCTTAGGCCCGTTTCACACGTCAGTGAAAAACACTGACGTTTTTCACTGACGTTTTTCACTGACGTGTAAAACACGCACATGTCCCTCCGTGTTCCGTGATTCACGGCACACGTGGGTTGTCCATGTGCAATCCGTGATCAGTGATTGCACATGGACATTACTCACCTGCCTTCATTACTACTGTCCACGGTGCTGAAGTCTCCAGCTCTGCAGCGTCCGCCCACCGCTCTCAGCACCTACTTCCTGAATATTCATGAGCCAGGCAGGAGCTGCCGAGAGCGGAGCAGGCACAGCGAATCGCAGGCAAGGTAAGTTGAAAATATTTAATACGTCCGTGATTTTCTGGTACGTGTTTCACTGATCACACACGGATCACACCATAGTGGGGTCCGTGGGTCATCTGTGATGCCATAAAAAAACTGACTTGTCTCTGTGCAGAATCACGGCCATGGGTGCACGCTGCACGGAGACAAATTCAGTGAAAAATCACTGATGTGTGAGCAGACCCATTGATTATAATGGGTCTGCATATGTCAGTGATTCTGGTACGCTCAAAAAAAGGCACAAACGTACCAGAATCACTGACGTGTGAAGGGGGCCTTACCTGTGCTACCTATTTGAGGTAGTAACCAATAAGCCAACCAGCACCCCAAAAGAGCTGTGTCAAAAGCCTCTGACCCAGCCAAAGATTTGGAGCAAGAAGACTTGGAACTACAAATAGGTGACTCATCCTTTTCGAGAAACAGTATACTCAAGATAAATGTTCTTAGGTACATAAAAAAAACCAAACTGTACAGTGTATATATATATATATATATATATATATACTTTTTTATTTTTTATTCAATAGAAAACTCACAGTTGGATGAGTTGAACGTTAATATTAGGAAGGTTGAAACAGATCGACATGGTTTGTCTTTTTTATGTTACTTTGTAACTACGGTATGTGAGGAAGGGGATGTGGTTGCTAACGGTGGCTATGAATATGCAACAATAGGTGCAGGGCAAGAGGTATCCTCACCTGTGGCCTGTACAGGGAATTAGCAAGGATGTAGCACAGTGAAAGAGGAAAGAAGCAGAGGTGTCACCCCCAAACACTGATTGTGGACCCATCTAGTTGAGTGCTTTGATGGCATGTGCCTGAGCATGCTGGTGGTAATCAGAACCCTGCTGTTCTTGGCACAGCTCAGGTTGCAAATGACCTATTTTGATCATTTGCACTTTCTTTTAAAAAAGCACCAGACTGGAGAACACTTAACCATTAATTTGCTATTGAAACTTGCCACCTATATGTGCTAAGGAAGAAAGTATAATGTATACTCCTTATAGCTACACCACTGCCTCCTCCTGCCTGTTGAGTAGCTGCTGATCTTTCCCTCTCTGCACTGCTGTCCTCGCTATGCATGCTACCTTCCCTGGTTGGGTCAGTGACTTTATTTTCCACCACCTCGTCTTCCTCTTCCACACTCTGGACCTCCTCCTCACTTGTTAACTGAACAACATGACTTGTTGGCAACTGTGTCTCATCATCCTCATCCTCTTGTAACAGTAATTGCCATTCCCTTCCATGATCTTCTTTAGACCTTGGCTGTTGAAATATGTCCTTCGTGAATGTGCAGGATGAGAGGTCATAATCAATACATGTAAATGTAAAAAGCTCCTGGGAGTGTCCCAGTGTGGGATCACTTGCCTCCTGGGATTTGCCATGGTGGGAGGAAAGAGGATGAGGGTGAGGATTATGTGGTCCAGACTCTGGTTAGTGAGAATGGATCGTGAAGAAGATAGGGTAGTGCTGAGAAACAGACTGGAAGCATTATCTTCCAACCAACCGACCACCTGTTCGCACTGTTCTGGCTTCAACAATGGTGTCCCGTGCCTCCCTGCAAAGAGGGACAGGAAGTTAGGTCTTGTAGCGTGTTTGTTGTGCTACTGCAGCAGCACAGTTTCACCTAGAACATGGCCTCGGCCTTTGCATGCACCATCAGCAACACAACCACTTCCCTATCTTGTACTGCATGCCTGCACATATTAAATTAGGTATGCAGCTAAGGGTGGTATTACTAGAGACTAGAATAGAAGTAGGACTGAAAATGACTTTTGGTTTTACATTGCAGCAGTAAAGACTGTAAGGCAATAATCACTGTCTATATGCCTTTAATGCAAAACTAATACGCTATCCTTTCTCTAGCAACTATCTCTATCCTAAATGCAGCTAGGAGTGATATTAATAGGGACTATAATAAAATGGTTGTAGTACCTAAAAGGACTTTTGGTTTTATATTGCAGCAAGGATTGTACAGAAATATTTAGTGCCTGCATACCTCTAATGCTAAACTAATAGACTATCCCTTCTCCAGCATCTTTCCCTACACTATTTTCATGGTAGAGTGTGCCAAGTGTTGCGTCACCAGGTCTTATATAAACCCCATGATGCGATGTGGCAGGCTAATCACAGTAATGTCAGTAACCGACACGGCTATGGCATTAGTGTGAATGGTAGGCAATTCCCACATGTTTAATGGCTGAAACACAGCCATGAGCCATGCAGGGTGGGGACTCGAGCACACGCAATACTCAAACAAGTATCAAGAAGTGGTGACTGGCAAGCACGCTCCCTCATCACTAGTGTTGAGCCACCCCCCTAGTGTTCGAGTTTGGTTCGTCAAACAGCTGCTCAGTTCGGCGAACGCTCGACGAACATTCGATGAACACCTTCGAACCCCATTGAAAACAATGGGAGGCAAACACAAACACATACAAACACATTATACATGTACACATACAGTTAATAAACATTGCGATTACACTTACAGGTCCCCGCGATGCGTCCTGCACTCTGTCTCCCACCGCTTTTCCTTCCGATCATCGCTGCACCCTCCCGGTAACCAGCACTGATGATAGGACCTTCTGTGACGTCGTCATAGTATGTGACCAGTCACGTGTGTATTATCTCATTGGCTACAGACTGGTCACATGGCTACACGTTATGCTAGGTCCTGTCAGTGCATCTCTCTGGTACGCGGTGCTTGTTTGAGCATCTCTGTGTACCGGCGAGATGCTTGGGCACATGCTTGGCTCCCCGTTCCTGCATGTGGGTGCTCTTTATAGAGTCAGCCCACATGCAAGGACTGGATGCCACAGCCGGTGAATAACAGAGATCACTGTTGCTTTAGTAACCCGCCTGTCAGATTACTATTTCAACGGTGGCAGCGGTGACGTCACCGCTTACAACCCGCAGCCTCTGCTCACTCACTGAGTCATTAGACTGCACGGGAGCAGCAGCGTTCTTTCTCCCATGCAGTGCTGTCTGATGTATTAGAGCTGCATGGGTTGAAGGAGAAAGAAGACAGAAGACCAGGATCATGGAGGGATGAGAGGGAGTATTAAACATAGAGTCTCTAAGTGTGTCTGTGTATTTATTTCTATTAAAGTATTTTTTCTCTGTGTGGTGTCTTTTTTTTAACCCTTTATTGGAGATTCTTAATGGCCGGGTCAAACTTGCCTGAAATTAAGAATCTCTGGCTTAATACTAGCTAGTAAAACAAAGCTAGTATTAACCCATTATTACCCAGCAAGCCACTCGGCATCAGGGCAGCTGGAAGAGTTGCATACAGCGCCAGATGATGACTCTTCTATGAAAGTGCCATTTTCTGGGGCGGCTGCGGACTGCATGGAGTATGCTAAGCCTTGTAGTTCTGCAGCTGCTGTCTGCTCTCCTGCATACACTAGTGAATGGAGCATGTTGAGCCTTGTAGTTCTGCTCCCCTGTCTCTCCCTCCAGCATACAGTCCTGGATGCAGCATGCTGAGCCTTGTAGTTCTGCAGCTGCTGTCTGCTCTCCTGCATACACAAGTGAAGTATGCTGAGCCTTGCAGTTCTGCTCCCCCTGCCTCTCCCTCCAGCATACAGTCCTGGATGGAGGATGCTGAGCCTTGTAGTTCTGAAGCTGCTGTCTGCTCTCCTCCATACAGACAGACAGCCGACAGCAAACAGAAAAATATTTTTATTATAAATAAAACACAACACAATTAGTGACTCCATCTTTATTGAAATAAAGAACCCCCCTCCGCAGTAATCTAGGGTCAAGGGTCCCGGGCCGTCCAATCCGGATACAATATCATCTGATCGGTTTGCTGGAAGGCAAAGCGATTAGATGATGTGTCAGGTTCAATAGCCTGAATCACATGATACAACAGCTGATTGTATAAATGGCTTTTATACAATCAGCTGATGCATCAGTGCAAAATAAAACAAACTACACACTTCTGTGCAGACTCCTGTTCGACAGCAGCAGCTGATAGTTTAGCCGGCCGGGCGGTAAAAAGCCGGCCTCATCGCTCGACTTATAGTGTCAGCTGATTCCATCAGGTGACCGCATCAGCTGATCATCGCTAGATCTGAGAGAGAGAAAAGAGAGAAAAAAGAGAGAGAAAAGAGAGAGAAAAGAGAGAGAAAAGAGAAGAGACAGAGGGAGAGAGGGAGAAGAGAGAGAAGAGAGAGAGAGAAGAGAGGAGAGAAGTGAGAGAGAAGAGAGAAGAGGGAGAGAAGAGGGAGAGAAGAGAGAGAGGAGAGAGAAGAGAGGGAGAGAGAGAAGAGAGAGAGAGGAGAGAGAAGAGGAAAGAAGAGGAGAGAAGAGAGAGAGGAGAGAGAAGAGAGAGAGAAGAGAGAGAAGAGAGAGAAGAGAGAGAAGAGAGAGAGGAGAGAGCAATGCAGCCTCATTTCGTGAACTGCTCCGATTTTAGAGGTGTGTCCCGCGGCTCACAGCTGATGTCCGGCTCCTCCCCTCAGTGCACAATTAAATGAAATTATAATTATAAATAAATAATAATTATAATTTAAAATTAAAAATAAATTAAATTATTTACCGGGACGACTGGGACTCGAACTCGTGAACTAATTCTCCTTAGGCAGTAGCTCTAGCCATTGAGCCACTGCCTCTAACGAAAAGCATAGGAAGATTTTGTAATCTTGACCTCTGTATTGCACTTGAGAATCCAGAAGTAAATTATTCAGCTACAAAGATGGATGGATGGAAGAATGGATGGATGGAGAGAGGGATGGATGAAGGGATGGAGGGAGGGATGGATGAATGGATGGAGGGATGGATGGAGGGATGGATGGAGGGATAGAGGGATGGATGGAGGGATGGAGGGATGGATGGAGGGATGAAGGGAGGAATGAATGGATGGAGAGATGGATGAAGGGAGGGAGGGATGGATGGAGGGATGGATGGATGGATGGATAGAGGGATGGATGGAGGGATAGAGGGAGGAATAGAGGGATAGATGGATAGAAGGAGGGATGGAGGGGTGGAGAGATGAATGGAGGGATGGATGAATGGATAGAGGGATGGATGGAGGGAGGGATGGAGGGATGGATAAATGGATGGAAGGATGGATGGATGGAGGGATGGATAGAGGGAAGGATGGAGGGATGGAGAGATGGATGGAGGGATGGATGGAGGGATGGATGGATGGAGGGATGGATGAATGGATAGAGGGATGGATGGAGGGAGGGATGGAGGGATGAATGGATGAATGGATGGAGGGATGGATGGAAGGATGGATGGAAGGATGGATGGAGGGATAGAGGGATGGATGAAGGGATGGAGGGAGGGATGAAGGGATGGATGAATGGATGGAGGGATGGATGGAGGGATAGAGGGATGGATGGAGGGATAGAGGGATGGAGGGAGGGATGAAGGGAGGGATGAATGGATGGAGGGATGTATGGAGGGAGGGAGGAATGGACGGAGGGATGGATGGATGGATAGAGGGATGGATGGAGGGATAGAGGGATGGATAGAGGGATGGATGGATAGAGGGAGGGATGGAGAGATGGATGGAGGGATGGATGAATGGATAGCGGGATGGATGGAGATAGGGAGGGAGGGATGAATGGAGGGAGGGAGGGATGAATGGATGGAGAGATGGAGGGAGGGATGGAGGGAGGGATGAATGGATGGAGGGAGGAATGAATGGATGAAGGGAGGGATGAATGGATGGAGAGATGGAGGGAGGGATGAATGGATGGAGGGAGGGATGGAGAGATGGATGAATGGATGGAGGGACTGATGGGAGGGCAAACACCGGCACTACCGCACTCATCACCGCACACACGCAGGCACTATCGCCCCCATCATCACCGCACACGCAGGCATTACCTCAGTGACGTCCCCGCTGACAGCACGGGCCACGTCAGTTGCTGCGTGGATCTGACACAGAGCGCTCGTGTTCTACAGCGCTCCCTGTCAGCTTCATGTAGCAGAGCTGGATGCATCGCGGGACCTCGTGGATTTCGCCGGACCTGGAGGGGTATTTGGGGATTTTAATAAAATGGTGAAAGAGGGTGTTTTTTTGTCCTTTATTCCAAATAAAGGATTTTTTGTTGTGTGTGTTTATTTACTTTCACTTACAGGTTAACCATGAAAGGTATCTTGGGGAGACGCCTACCATGATTAACTCCTTATTACCCCGATTACCACCGCACCAGGGCAATTCGGGATGAGCCGGGTAGAGTCCCGGGACTGTCACATCTAATGGATGCGGCAATACCGGGCGGCTGCTGGGTGATATTGTTAGGGTGGTGGGCTCCCCATAACGTGGCACTCTCCATCCTGACAATACCAGCCTCCAGCCGTGTGGATTTATCCTGGCTGGTATCATAATTGGGGGAACCGCAGTTTTTTTTTTAAATGTATTTATTTATTTTACTGCACGATATAGACCCGCCCACCGGCAGCTGTGATTGGTTGCAGTGAGACAGCTGTCACTCATCGTGGGGGCGTGTCTGAGCGCAACCATTCATGGGCGCCGAGGGGGAAAGCAGGGAATACCAGATTGAATAATGAGCGGCAGACATTTTCAAAAGAGGAAAAGCCGCTGGAGCTTTGTGACAGCTGTGCCGCGCCGGTGATCGGTGAGTAGGAAAGAGAGAGGGATTGTGCTGGGGACTCAGGGCGCATGCAGATACACAACGTGAACACATAGCCTTACTGTGAAAAGCCACGCTTTTGGTGATCGAACCGTTATCGAATGGTAACTCGAACTGCGAACTTGAAGCAAATCGTTCGAGTTCGTCAAACGACTCAAACACCGCCCAAAATCACTCAAATCTGAAATTGGCGAACGGTTCGAACATCGCTCAACTCTACTCATCACTAGTTGATAACTTGATCTTCTTGTGCGTGACAAAGCCACCGACTACATTGAATCCACTCTCTGCCAGTACAATAGAGGCCGGAAGTTATAACAAACCGGGCCAATCAGGGCTATTGTCAGCACCTTGCGCATCCGGGCAAGTCCCGGGGCCCTTGACATCCGGGGAAGGACACTCACTGTTGGTAGAGGTGGTGATGTATTCTATGGTCCCTGGACTGCAGTGCTCTGGCTGGCAGCCAAACCTTTCTGACTGCCAGTCTTTTAAATCCACACTTGAACGCATCATTTACATTTTTTTTTCCTTTATGTGTTAGGATTCCCCATTTGCTCGGTCAAATTTTTTTCATATTTTGTCATGTGTAGTTTATTTTTTGCCTATTTTTTTTTTTTGTTTGGGTGTTTTTTGGATAAAACTTGGCAAAGACAAGGCCAAATTTATCATGCCTCCAGAAGCAGTTGCAAAACGCACATCAGGGTGGAGGTATTATAGGAGCCTCCAGACACTCACATCACTGAAACACCAATAAGGTAAACCTTGTCACTTTTATGTGAGTCCCTATAACATTGTTTGGCTTATATGGATACTAGCTGTACTACCCGGCTTCGCCCGGGTTAATAACTGCTGTTAATAAAATAGAATGTATTAACAAAAATGTATTCTGCACACAAAAACCACAAAACAAATAGAAATGTAATTATTAAAAGGCAGAAACTAAGGTAATAGAAGCATTTCACAACATATATTTCAACACCACAGATATTCCACACAGATTTAACATCCTATGACCTCACACATACTGAGAATGTCCTTTGTTGCCTATATTAACCAATGAGAGCTCAGATTAATTAACTGTAGCAAAATAGAAGCTAAGCTGTGATTGGTTGCTATTGGCAGCCTGATAAATCTCCAGTTAACAGAAAGCCCTCCCCCTGACAGTATATATTAGCTCACACATACACATAATAGACAGGTCATGGGACTGACAGCTGCCATATTTCCTATGTGGTACATTTGTTGTTCTTGTAGTTTGGCTGCTTATTAATCAGATTTTTATTTTTGAAGGATAATACCAGACTTGTGTGTGTTTAGGGCGATTATGTGGCGAGGTTGGTGTATGTGTGGTGAGATGTGTGCTGAGGGGGGTATATGTGTTCAAGCACATAGTGTGTGGCGCATTTTGTGTGTGTGTTCATATCCCCGAGTGTGGTGAGTATCCCATGTCGGGGCCCCACCTTAGCAACTGTATGGTATATACTCTTTGGCGCCATCGCTCTCATTCTTTAAGTCCCAGTTGTTCACATCTGGCAGCTGTCAATTTGCCCCCAACACTTTTCGTTTCACTTTTTCCCCATTATGTAGATTGGGGCAAAATTGATTGGTAAATTGGAACGTGCGGGGTTTAAATTTCGCCTCACAACATAGCACCCGGCGCTGCCCGGGATAGTAACAGTCTCTCTGTTTCTTTCCCATTCTCTGTCTGTCTCCCCCTCTGTATATATCTCTCTGTCTCTCTCTATCTCTTTGTCTGTCTGTCTCTTTCCCTGTCTATCTCTTTCTCCGTATGTCTCAATCTCTTTCTCCGTCTGTCTCAATCTCTTTCCCTGTCTGTCTCAATCTCTTTCCCTGTCTGTCACTTTCCCTGTCTGTCACTTTCGCTGTCTTTCCCTGTCTCTCTTTCCCTCTCTTTCCCTGTCTGTCTCTTTCCCTGTCAGTCTGTCTCTTTGTGTTTGTCTCTTACCCTGTCTATGTCTGTTTCTTACCCTGTCTGTGTCTGCCTCTTTCCCTGTATGTGTATGTCTCTTTCCCTGGCTGCATTGTGACACGCCAACATTCCATATAAGGGCGTCGCTGTGCATTCTTCTGAAGTTCTGGCTGCACTGTGGCTCCCAGCTCCATTCGCTTTAATGGAGGCAGGTTTTTTGGCGAATAACTGTAAAGAGCGGGGTTAAAATTTCCCCTCGAAACATAGCCTATGACGCTCTCGGGGTCCATACATGTGAGTGTGCAACATTTTGTGGCTGTAGCTGCGACGGTGCGGATGCCAATCCCGGACATACACACACACATACACACATACACACACACATTCAGCTTTATATATTAGATTCATATTGGATGAGCTATCTTTGTAATTATTGCTATAAGCTTTACTTTCACAAACTGAAACAACACTCTGTCACATGGTAAAACCAAAGTAGGTAGGGGCTGTTAATACCAGCAATACAATGATCCTAAGCACACATCCAATTTAGTAAAAAATTGATTAGCAAAGAAAAATGTTTATCTGCTTTAATGGCCAACAGAATCATCTGATTTACACCCTATAGAGTATCCTGATGAAGGTTTTGTAGCCGTAACACGTGTCGGGAACTTAGCACCAGCACTGGCAGGAGGAGATGCCACTTGGTATGTTTAACACTTTATTGCTTTATTGATTGACACATTGTCTACAATATCATATGATTCGACTACCCCACTTTACTTCCTTTGTATGTCTCTGTAGCATCAGGGTTGTATGTTTCAAAATAAAATCTACTTACTTTACCCCCTGGTGTTTGGCGACATAAGGCTATTTTTAGCCTATGTATGGTTGCAATCTTAATCTCCTCCTTTGCTGTGTTTTGTGCCTCTCATACACTATTCTTGTACCTGGTCTTTTCATTTATTTCATAAAAAAGTTATTTTTTATTCTGGCTAATTGATTTTGGTCATTTTTGGTGTTTCAATTGAACAGAGTGCAATTAGCCTGGTTGCATTCATTTTCCTCAATGATAATTATGCTTGAGTTTTTGTACCTTACATCTAACAATTATTTAACCCCTGTTGTTTTGGCATTGTGGGTCATTTTTACCCTATAGAGCACTTTTGGCATGGGTTAGAGCGACGTGTTGGGGCCTGTACACATAGCAATAAAGATGAATTGTTTACAGATTTGAAAATGGAATGGAGCAAGATCCCTCAAGATGTCTTGAATACCCTAGTGACTTCAATGTCCCGTTGGTGGAGTACAGTAAGTAAAGAAAGAGGTTATGCTACAAAATACTAAGTTATGCCATTGTAAAAAGGGAATTATTCTTTACGATGTGATTAATAAATACTATATGCAAAACTTTGGCAGTCAGTTTTCTTTAATTAAATGACCTTACCTATAAGCATTTTGGGTAAAATTATTGTCTTGTATGACAACTTCATGCACTTTCAAATCATCTCCAGGAATATTCCATCACATCAACCAGAGAGGAGTAATCACACTTTAAAAGAAGTGAAACTTTTGGTCTCTACTGTTTACTGTAATGGGCGCTAGCTTAGTTATATGTTGTATCTGTAGAGCAAGCACATGTGAGGGAGTGCAACCCCCCAAAAAATTCTAAATTTTGACAAAAATGTAATATTTTGTTAAAAAAATTGAATTACAGAATTTCAAGAATTTTGATTTGATAATATACAACCATTTTGCCCCTTGTGCCCCTACATTGTGCAGGTGTCAGAGAGGCATTATCTAGTGAGATATCTGCAGTTGTCCATTCTGCAAAAGGTTCACCAAACAGAAAAAAACAGCTTATCCTGGTAATATGGCAAATTCACACACACCAAAAAAATCATTAATCATTCCAACAAATTGTGTGAGTTTTAAACAAGATAATTTCAAGAATTAGGATTTCATAACTCCCAATATTTTTTCCCCTTCAGTCTTGCCCTGCATAGTTGATCAATGCTCTGTAGGGTGCTATTAGAAAAAGTTACATGCACAATAATATTAAAGTTCACCAAAATTACAAAGAAGGTGAAAGTTGTTGAACATATTTAACCCCTTCACCCCTGGGTGATTTAACGTTTTTTGTTTTTATTTTTTTGCTCCCCTTCTTCCGAGAGCCATCATTTTTTTTTAATTTTTCCATTAATCTTGCCATATAAGGGCTTATTGTTTGTAGGACAAGTTGTACTTTTGAATGAAACTATTAGTTTTTATCATATAGTGTACTGGAAACCGGGAAGAAAAATCCAAGTGCCGTGAAATTGTAAAAAATTTAAACTGCATGATGGTTTTGGGGGTATTTTATTCACCATGTTCACTATATGGTAAAACTGATATATCGATATGATGACACATGTCGGCATGAGTTTGTAGATACCAAACATCTATAGTTTTACTTTTATCTAAGTGGTTAAAAAAGTTAGACGTATTAGATTTAGATAGCATTACCAAAGACAAATACCTAGTTATTCACATTTTTTTAATTGTCAAAATTCATATAGCGGCTAAATGGAAAAAGACAGATATACCATCTATTACAGAAATTAAAGAAACGATAATGCTTCATAATAATTATGAGAGAAGTTTCGCCACTTTTAATAATCGATACCCAAAATACCAAAAAATTTGGGAAAGATGGAATAACCTAATGATAAATAACTCTATTTAAACCTGTGTTCTTTTGTTTTTTTTTCCCCTCTCCCAGTTATATATTTAATAATTTACGTTTCTAAAATATCCTTGTGGTTATGATTGATCGATATGTTGTAATTTGATTTCCACTGCAATAAGTAAAGAAGACAGATTAAAAGTTAATGTATTTTATTGTTGTAGTAGTTTAGTATGTAGTGGTTAAATTTAAAAGTAACATTCTATAACCTAGAATATTGACATGTGTGTTGTTTACTAAAATCAGCAATATATATTTTCATAACATGTCTGTTTATATTCATATTACTTTGTGTTAAATTAATAAAAACATTTAAGAAAAAAATTTTTTAGACGTTTGTCCCCAAAAATAATTGCGCTTTTGGCTGCATTTCCTGTGACCCGTAGTGAAATGCCCACGAGGGCCATGGGGGTACTCGGAATCGGGCCGGTTCTCTTGGGAGGGATGTCACGGTGGCAGGGCCCGACTCAGTGATCCTGGGAGTGTTGTTTTAAAATGATGAGATGAATGGCGAAATATTTACATGGGATGATGATTATTTGTGACGCCACCTGTGGTATGCGGTAAGATATGGTGCCGCTGCTGCTGTTCAGTTCCCTGGTTGTCGGTGGTGATGCAGCTATGTTGATATAGCTCTCCATGGGTAGAGCTGGGCCCCAGGGTTGTCGATAGAGTTGGGATGTAATTGCGGGGTGCACAGCCGGAGGCACAGACAATAACTGTGCAACACAGGAATGCAATCAAAAGTTCTTTACTCAGAGTTGGCAGTTCCAGGTTATCACGACTAGTCAAATGCTGCCCTCGGAGTGCTGAGTCCTGCTGTGATGGGCCCTAGTTGATTCTGAGATAGTTCAGAGGCACAACCCGGTATACCTTTCTGTGATCCTTTCCTGTCATCTTCCTGCGCTGGCCTCTCCCACCTGCCCTGTGCCTCATACACAGTGCCCCAAGCCAGTATCCGTGGATCATTTTTATTGGTGGCTATCCTGCCTTGTCCCTTGGTCCTATGTGGTCACCTTTTCAGCGAGTTATGTACGGTGGTGGCTTCGGTACTTGAAGTAACCTCAGCCTCTGGTTTACTAGCTGAGCTTGGTTGTTCTTTACTAGTCTACGGACCGGTTTCCCAAAGCACCCAAGTCCCTCCACACTGGTATACTGACTGTGGATACGAGCCCACGGGTGGATGGCACCCTTCTTGTAGCTCTAAGACTCCTTCTTTTCTGATCCTGGGACAAGCTGCTCCAACTCCAGACCCCAGGACCTCTCTCCTCCGCGTCCACTTCCTGACTGACTAACGTTCTACAGTCTGCTCCCACTAACTAAACCCCACCTCCAGACTGGCTTTGGGACTGTGCTTTCCCTAAGGTGCAACTTGCCCTATCCATGGCCTAATGAAGTATCGCTAAATTAAGAGTGTGTGTCTGTGTATATGTGCAACAACCTGTAACCTCCTCCTTACCTGGGAATGGGATACCACACCTCTGTCTGAGGTGCAGTACCTCTGTGGTGACTGGACCCTCAGGGGCACCACAGTAGCATTCTCATTTTAGGGATATTGGGCTCAGTGATGGCTTCATTTTTGTGTTTTGAGCTGGTGCTTTTAATTATTCTATTTTTGTGTGGATGCTATGTTTTGATCACCTGTTATTGCATTTTAAAAAAAATGCCATGTACCGATAAGATTAATTGATTTTATGTTTTGATAGATCGGGCATTTCTGAACGTGGTGATACCAAATATGTGTATATTTTTTTAACTGTTTTATTTTCAATGGGGCGATGTGGCAGTTTGAAGTTTTAGATTTTTCTATTTTTTTCATAATTTTAAAACCTTTTTTTTTTTTTTTTAACTGTTTTCAATTATTTTACTAGTTTCCCCAGGGGACTTTATCAATGAGCAGTCTGATCGCTTGTGCATTTCTGTTGATCAGAGCTGCACAGCTCTGATCAGCAAAAATGCACTGTTTTTTTAAGAGCCGCCACTCTGTCAGCTCTTAGAGGAAGTACGTTATGATAGCGGCAGGGGTCATCACATGTCGCTACCATGGCAACCATCGGCTCCCTGTTTTCGCATCACGGTCCCGCCGATGTCGTGGGAAATGGCGCTATCCCCGCCGCGGACATTTAAATTGCGCTGTCGCATTTTGACAGCACAATCTAAGTGGCATGCAGGCGTGGGTGAATCGCGGATCCACCTGTGCCTGTTAGACCAACGTCTGCTGTTTAAATCAGCAGGCATTCAGGGATCAACGCTGGCTCACCGCAGCAGCCAGCAGTAATTAACGCATCACGACTGATGATGTACCAATACGTCATCGGTCGTGAAGGGATTAAAATTTAATTCACTGAACACAATAAATTTTGCTTTGGGAAAAATGTAGGATTTTGTGTCAAAACCTGTTAGGCTTGTTTTTTTATAACATATAAGCTAGGTAGTATCCATTGAGCTGAGCACAGATCATTCTTTTATAAAAAAATGTACAATCCAAATGGTTTGACATCAATTGTGGAGAACTTGGACATGTGAGTGTTCAGTTTCCACATAAATGGATGACTGGATATATGTTTCTAAAGGCCACTTTACACACAGAGATAAATCTTTGGCAGATCTGTGGTTGCAGTGAAATCATGGACATATTGTTCCATTTTTACACAGCCACAAACCTGGATCTGATTGTCCACAATTTCACTGCAACCACAGATCTGCCGCAGATTTATCTCTGTGTGTGACAGGGCCTTTAGGCACACAAATGTTGCAATCCAGGGAGAGGAGGATTAGTATGGAAAGATGCTGGGGCTGTTGACTACAAAAAAATACTTGTGGGTGGGGACTGGTTACCAGACAACAATCATGAGGAGAAGAAGAAGGACAGCTTGAGACTTCCTCACCTTGCTGATCAGTTTGCTTCCCAAACCCACCAGCTTCCTTGACAAGTTTTCTGTATTCCCTCTAAGTTCTCACACAGACATCTGTTTTTCATGTACGTGTTCAATCCTTCTATGTCTGTGTTTTTTGCTGACCGAGTGTCGGCACGTCACTTTTTGATCTGAGTCACAGCTCAAATATCCACATACAAGTCCATGGGTCTATGAAAATCACAGACAGCACAGAGACGCCATCAATATGAAGACTGTGAGCTGTCCGTGATTAACTTTGCAATGAATATTACAAGCTTTGCAACTTATTTATTTTATTTCTTTATACGTGAAAACCATTGATGATACACTGATGGTAAATAATAAAACACAATTTATATGCTATACATGTCCACAATAGCGCTACTATCTGGTCCTTTCAGAAGCATCAAATAAGCATCAAATAAAAAGCAAAAATCCATTATTTGCAATGTAATTAATTATTGTACATGCATATATAATTTATGCAAAAATAAAACTGATAACAGTACAAATAAATAGGTAATTAAAAAAGTCAAATTAATTATATTGCACCTTTAGTAGATTGCACGTGTATTGCAAAAGCAATTGCACTATGGAGCCAATAATTATGTCACTCACAAAGTTCTGTCCCTATATGATAAAGTAAACCTCATTACATTATAACCATCATCTAGAGACACTCATTAATTATACATGCATGTAGAAAAATGGTAACTTGCGTATTGTCAGTGATGTTCTGGTGTCGTTGAAAACGCCTTATTCCATGGATAGACTTTTTGGCTATATGAAGATTCCCCTGTCTTGTAATCCAATTTGAGTTTTGCTCCGGTTTGTAGCACCTGCTCCCAGGTGTGGTAACTCCAGGATCTAGTGAAGGTCCTCAGTGTGATGTCACAGTCTAGTAGGGGAAACACCGTGGAACAATCTTCTATCAAAATTTGCTGAAACTTAGGATGGTCTGCTGGCAATCTCATCATCAGCAACTCCTTCATTCTATAACAGCCCCATGTGTCAAATGACATTAATGTGACCAAGGACAGAACAGGTCAGGGTCCTGAGACACCCATCCACAGGAAATGATACTAATGAAATACTTGGCCAAGTATTTCATCTATATCTATATAGATTCGCAAAAAGTGAAGTAGTTGCTGACAATGTGATTGCCAGCAGATCATCCTAAATTTCATCAAAGTTTGAAGATTGCTCCACTGTGTTTACCCTACTAGTACTGTGACATCATGCAATGCTTCATTGCTCAGGACATTCACTAGACATTCACTAGATCCTGGAGTTACCACATCTGTGAGCAAGCTCCAACATCAGTTGGAGAGGTACTCAAATTGGATTACAAACCAGAAGAGACTTCATACAGCCACATAAGTCTATCCATGGAAAAAGGAGTTTTCAACGAAAGACACCATAACGCCACCGACCATACAGCCAGTTACCATTTTTCTACTATATACGTATATTTAACGAGTATCTCTAGGTGATGTTATAATACAATGAGGTTAATTTTACAATATATGGACAGACCTTTGCAAGAGACAAAACTAATGGCTCTATAGTGCAATTTTTTTTGCTTTTGCCATACATGTGCAATATACCAAAGGTGCAATACACTAAAGTTACACTATAATTATTTTGACATTTTTAATTAGCCTATTGAGTTTTTATTTCATCCATTTCACTTTAGTGCAATTTATTTTTTTTATGTAAAGTAAAAAATAAAACACTGAACAAACAGTTATGATACCTGGACCATTTTTTTGCATACACAGAAAATTACTGACATCTGAATGAGGCCCCAGTGTACCATATTATGTTTTATTATCTATTGATTATCCATTATATTGTATATATAAATGCATCAATAATCAGCTTTAGATTTTGAATATGTATCCACATTCATGGGGATGCAACATTTCCAATATAAAAAATGAAGTGTTGTAAAATAGTGTAGGGGGCTGTAAAAGAAAGAAAATAAAAAAAGCTTAAGGCCTCTACCACACTTACGTGACAAAACATAAAGTTTTTGTCACGTACATGTTAAAGGGGTGGTTTTGTCCCCATGTGCCGTGTTTATGGCACGTACGTGTTCTCAGAGTGTTATACGTAATAACACACGGAGAACGGAAAGCTCCGCCTTACCTGCATCATCCGGAGGCACGTGAGCGTGGCAGAGGCCTAAAGCAGTACATACTTTCTGAATCTCCCCGCGACTGCAATGCCGACAATTATCACTAATGCATATTCACTGCTTTCCCCTTCCACCGGCGTCTCTTTTTGGTTGTCATTCGACCACGCACCCACCCTTTGAGACAGCATCTGTGATTGGTTGGAATCACAAACACTGTCCTTGTCCTTATAATGGTGATAGATAAATAAATAAAACATTTGGCATAGGGTCTCTCCTGTATTGATACCAGCACAGAAAAAAAAACCGTGGCTACAAGCTTCAGCCCCCAGCCATCTGCTTATCTTGGCTATGTATCCAAAGAAGAGAAACTGCATGCCGCTTTTCTGTTTAATTAATGAAATAAATAAATAATTTTAAAAACCAGCGTGCAGTTCCCCCCAAGTTTAATACCCAGTCAAGATAAAGCCTGACAGCTGGGGACTGGTGTTCTCAGGCTGCGGAGATCCATGCTTATTGGGAGCTCCCCAGCCTAAAAATAAAAATTGCAGCTGTCCAGAATTGCCAAATTAATTACCCAGCTCTTCCCAATTGCCTTAATGCATTGACAGTCAGGGTAATAAACTCTAGGTATCTATGAGACTCCCTTGTTACTAATCTGTAAATGTAAATAAATAAACACAAACACCTAAAAAATCCTTTATTTGAAATTAAAGACACCAATTTATTAACCCCAAAACACCCAGGTCCAATGTACTCCACACAAAGTCCCACAACGATTCCAGCTCTACTACATTCCTGAAGGCACAGCACACGATTATGGAACATGACTGGCCTCTGTGAGCTTCAGGCAGAGATTGCGCCACAGCGATGAGTGGTGATGTCACTCAGGTTATTTGCAGTCACAGCTGGAGGTTCCCGCAGCCTAAAGGTCCAGTCACACTAAGCAACTTACCAGCGATCCCAACAACAATAGGGATCGCTGGTAAGTTGCTAGGAGGTTGCTGGTGAGATGTCACACGGCTGACCTGGCAGGGATCGCTGGAGCGTCGCTACACGAGTTGCTGGTGAGCTCACCAGCAACCAGTGACCAGCCCCCAGCGCCACGTGGAAGATGCTGCGCTTGGTAACTAAGGTAAATATCGGGTAACCAACCCGATATTTACCTTGGTTACCAGCGCACGGAGCTACACGTGCAGAGAGCAGGGAGCAGCGCACACTGAGCGCTGGCTCCCTGCTCTCCTAGTTACAGCACACATCGGGTTAATTACCCGATGTGTGCTGCAGCTACATGTGCACAGAGCAGGGAGCAGCGCACAATGCTTAGCGCTGGCTCCCTGCTCTCCTAGCTACAGCACACATCGGGTTAATTAACCCGATATGTCCTGCAGCTACATGTGCACAGAGCAGGAGCCGGCACTGACAGTGAGAGCGGCGGAGGCTGGTAACAAAGGTAAATATCGGGTAACCAAGGACAGGGCTTCTTGGTCACCCGATGTTTACTGTGGTTACCAGCCTCCGCAGAAGCCGGCTCCTGCTGCCTGCACATTTAGTTGTTGCTGTCTCGCTGTCACACACAGCGATCTGTGCTTCACAGCGGGACAGCAACAACTAAAAAATGGCCCAGGACATTCAGCAACAACCAACAACCTCACAGCAAGGGCCGGGTTGTTGCTGGATGTCACACACAGCAACATCGCTAACAACGTCACAAAAGTTGTTCGTTAGCAGCGATGTTGCTAGCGATGTTGCTTAGTGTGACGGGGCCTTTACACCTGTGTGACCTCAAGTGACCGCAATGAAATCTCACTGAGTTCACAGACCTGCATCTCCTTTCCGAAAATTGCCTTTAGTTTGTCAAGAGATGCCGATTTGGTGCTAAAATGTTTTCATCATATTCCTGCACCCAATCTACACCTCCTGCGGTGGTGTAATGCAAAAAAATGCATGCGGTATGATTAGAGTTGAGCGATGTTCGAGGTTCGCCAATTTCATGTTCGAGTGATTTTGGGAGTGCTCGAGATCGAACTCGAACTCGAGCTTTTTGCTAAAAGCTCGACAATTCGAGTTATGTTCGAGAATGGTTCGATCACCAAAAGCAGGGCTTTTTACAGCTACAGTGTGCAGGGAGCTATCGCTGGCAGCCTGCGGTAAGCTGGTAACCAAGATAAATATCGGGTATCCAAGCAAAGTGCTTTGCTTGGTAACCCGATATTTACCCTAGTTACATGTGCAGGGAGCCGACACTTCCCCGCTGGGCTCCGCCCCCTCCTGCACACGGCATGTACACACACACACACTCACACTCACCTGTCCCCAGCCATGCAGTTCCCGGCACTGACGTCCTCAGCGCCACATGATCCCGCTAGGCTCCACCCACTTTGCTCTCCGCCACCCGCACACATGGCCCTGCTAGGCTCCACCCACTTCACACTCCGCCGCCTGCACACATGGCCCCGCTAGGCTCCACCCACTTCACACTCCGCACACATTACCCCGCTTGGCTCCACCCAAATTGCACTCCACACACATTACCCCGCTTGGCTCCACCCACCTGGCACTCTGCACACATTACCATGCTTGGCTCCACCCACCTGGCACTCTGCACACATTACCCCGCTTGGCTTACCTGCGGTGATGAAGTCCTGCCCTCCCGATCTCAGCGCTGTCACTGTCCTCCATGGCCACCGCTTCACATTTCCTCTCGCTGCCGACCCGAGACTGACTAGCGGTGACGTTACAGGCTCCCGCGTTACTTGGCTGTGAATGCGGCGGTCATTGAAGTCAGTGACAGCTCTGCTATCAGCAGTGCAGGAGATCTTCACTGCAGGTAATGTACCTCGCTCCTGACAGCAGCGCTCATCATGCCCTGCAGTGACCTAGGCTGACCTATTGATGTTAGCTTAGGTCACTGCATTGCTCTCCCAGCCAATGGGGAACATTCTGTTCTTCATTGACTGGGACATTGACTATGGTAGGGATCGTCATGGGAACCCCTTGGATTACAGCAGACCTGGATTTGTTTTTCTTTCTAATAAATTGGTGAAAGAGGGAATGTTTTTGGCAGTGTTTTTTCAAATAAAAATGTGTTTGTCGTCTATTTTTTTTTATTACTGACTGGGTTGGTGATGTTGGGTAACTGATAGACGCCTGTTACGGGGGGCTGTCTGATAATAACTGAAAGGAGTATCAGACAGTCAGGGTCCACCGTGCAAAGACTTTGCTGCAGACTATGGCAGAGGGCAATACCTCTGTTAACTCACAGAACGATATAATAAGTAAGTAAAGCAATTCCTCCCTTACTTGGAGGGTGTGTGGAATGATCTCTGTTAATATTCACAGAGACAAAGGCAATGTGTGCGAAATGGCACCTACCTAGGTCCGCTCTTCTAGTGGTGCAAAAGAGACGAACAGCAGCGTAAGCCGCACAAAGCTCCTACCTGCGTTCGCTCCACTAGTGTGCGAGGACACGAACCACTAGATATGGCACCTGCCTAGGTCCGCTCTTCTAGTGGTGCAAAAGAGACGAACAGCAGCGTAAGCCGCACAAAGCTCCTACCTCTGTTCGCTCCCCTAGTGTGCGAGGATACGAACTGCCAGACGCAGTATAAGGAACGTTACCCTAGCGGCAACGTCCACCTACGAGTAGAATCACAAGGCCCAGCCAGACCATGTGCCTCAGGCACCTTCCTATGTCCGCTCCCCTAAGAGGTAAGGATACGGACAGCAGCCGAAGCTGTAAGGTATAAGAACGCTACCCTGCCGGTAGCGCTCACCTAGCATAGACAGAGGAATGCCTAGAGGAACGCGCACAGAGCGTCTACTCATATGCATGAACCAAGAGGACTGAGCACCATGCGGCGTGTGTCAGGGTCTTATATAGACTCTGTGCCTCATCCAAGATGGAGGACACCAGAGCCAATCCGCTGCCAGAACGACAGGAGTGACGTCATGCTGGCCTATCACCGAGCAAGACGTCACAAGCACATGACCAGCGACCAATCGGCATAGAAGGTGTCAGAGACATGTGACCTCGTGTCAGCGATGATGTCACCCGCACATGTGCAATGGCTCCAAGATTGGACTTAGTCTCCAGCGCTCGCACATGTGCAGTAGCAAGAAATCTGGACATAGTCTCCAGTGCTCGCAGCAACCGTAACAGTACCTCCCCCTCAAGGGCCCCCCTCCCGGCGACGCAGGTAATCGGCAACTAAGTCGGGAGCATGGACAGCCTCCTCAGGCTCCCAAGAGCGATGTTCCGGGCCATAGCCCTCCCAATCTATCAAGAAGAACCTGCGCCCTCTAACCATCTTAGAACCAACTATGGCTCGTACCTCATAGCTAGAGCGAGAGGAATCAGAGGCAGGAGAGTGCACTTCACGAGCGTGAGGTAAAATAGCCGGCTTTAGCAGTGAGACATGGAATTTGTCATGAATCCTAAGATGGACAGGTAACTTCAATTGATAGACTACAGGATTTACCTGTCGAAGAACCTCATAAGGACCCAGGAAGCGAGGAGCAAATTTGACAGAGCTCACTCTAAGTCTCACGTGTTTTGCAGAGAGCCACACAAAGTCCCCTGGAGAAAAGACAGGAGCCGGGCGACAAAACCGATCGGACACCGTCTTCATACGGTCCTTAGCTGCTTGGATCGACTCTTGAGTCCGATCCCAAACCTCTCTGGCATTAGTTGCCCAGTCGGCCACAAGAGGAGGAGGTGCAGCAGCGGGAAACGGTACCGGTACCCTAGGGTGTTTCCCATTATTGAGTACGAACGGTGTCTGCCCAGTGGCCTCAGCCAGCGAATTGTTAAGGGCAAATTCTGCCCAGGGTAGGAGGGAGGACCAGTTATCGTGGTTCTCAGCAACAAAGTGTCGAAGGTATATAATCATGGATTGATTGGTACGCTCAACCAAACCATTGGTCTCCGGATGGTATGCCGAAGAGAGATTCAACTCAATTTGCAGAAGGCTACAAAGATCTCGCCAGAAACGGGAAGTAAATTGCGGGCCTCTATCACAAATGATACGATCTGGCATCCCGTGAAGCCTAAAGACATGCTTGAGGAATAGTTTGGCTAGTACCTTGGAAGATGGGATTCTCGATAACGGTACGAGATGAACCATCCGGGAGAAATGGTCCATAATGACCCACACAAATCTATGTCCCTGTGAACATGGAAGATCACCCACAAAGTCCATGCCTACCACCTCCCATGGTCTATCTGGCACTGGTAAAGGATGCAAGAGCCCAGCCGGTCTCTGCCGTAATGGACGGTTGCGAGCACACGAGTAGCAGGAACCGACATATCTCTTGACGTGGCTGGCTAAGTGTGGCCACCAATACCACCTCTCCAGTAACTCTCGTGTCCGCCTAATACCAAAATGCCCACCCACCTTTGAGGTGTGGGCCCATGACAGTATATCATTCTGTCTATCAGGCGGAACAAAGGTCTTGCCCGGTGGGATTTGGTCTAACGTCACAGGGGAGAGCGTATGAAAAACCCTGGAGGGAAGGATAAGACGAGGTTCGTCAATGTCTTCCTGGGTAGAAAGCATAGAGCGAGACAGGGCGTCTGCCTTGTTATTCTTACTCCCAGACAGATAGTTGATGGAGAAGTGAAAGCGGGAGAAAAACAAGGACCAGCGGGCTTGGCGAGGATTCAGACGCTGAGCGGTTTGTAAGTACGTCAGATTCTTATGGTCTGTATAGACCTGGAAAGGATGTTTCGCTCCTTCCAGCAAGTGACGCCACTCCTCCAAGGCTAATCTCAAGGCGAGCAGTTCCCTATCCCCAATGGTATAGTTTCTCTCTGCCGGTGAAAAGGTTTTCGCAAAGAAGAAACACGGCCTTTTTCTACCTGCACCGTTCTTTTGATACAAGACCGCACCAGCACCCACTGAAGAGGCATCAACCTCTAAGAGGAAGGGCTTACTCTCATCGGGTCTTTGAAGAACGGGAGCAGTTGAAAAGTGTCTTTTTACTGCCTCAAAAGCCTGAGATGTCTCAGTAGACCAGGCTTTGGGATTAGCACCTTTCTTAGTCAAGGCCACCAAAGGGGCCACCAAAGTAGAAAAATGGGGTATGAACTGCCTGTAATAATTTATGAATCCTAAGAAGCGTTGCACCGCCTTCAAGGAATGAGGTTCGGACCATTGCAGGACAGCAGAGAGCTTCGCAGGATCCATAGCCAGACCCTCTTGTGAGATAATGTAACCCAAAAAAGGCAATGAGGACTGCTCGAATACACATTTCTCGAGTTTAGCAAACAATGAGTGCTCCCTTAAACGGGAAAGGACACGAACGACATCCTGACGATGAGTCTCCAGATCAGGAGAAAAAATCAGGATGTCGTCCAGATACACCACTACTGAGGATAACAGTAAATCCCTGAACACATCGTTTACGAAGTCCTGAAATACTGCGGGTGCATTACATAACCCAAAAGGCATGACGAGGTATTCATAGTGACCGTCTCGGGTGTTAAAAGCGGTCTTCCATTCGTCACCCTTTCGAATTCGTACCAAGTTATACGCACCCCGCAGATCCAACTTCGTAAAAACTTGAGCTCCTCTCAGTCTGTCAAAGAGCTCCGAAATTAAAGGTAATGGGTATTTGTTCTTTATTGTGATTGCGTTGAGACCCCTGTAATCTATGCAGGGACGCAAATCACCCTCTTTCTTCCGAACAAAGAAAAACCCAGCTCCCGCGGGAGAGACAGACTTACGAATGAACCCCTTCTCTAAGCTCTCTCTTATATAGGTCGACATGGCCTCCGACTCAGGTATCGACAGGGGGTAAACCCTGCCTTTAGGTGGAACCGAACCTGGGATAAGGTCTATGGCACAGTCATACGGCCTATGGGGTGGAAGAACCTCAGCACCCTGTTTGGAGAACACGTCAGCGAAATCCAAATAGGGTGTAGGTATGGGAGAGAGATCAGTTGATGCAACCGCAACGACCTTAGGTGGTAAGGGAAGACATCGGGACTGACATTTCGAACCCCAACTAATAATGCTGTCAGACTCCCAGTCAATGTGAGGAGCATGAGTCCGAAGCCATGGAAGACCCAGAAGGACGTCGTCTATACCCTCAGGCAAAATAAGAAAAGAAATCTCCTCTATGTGACCCTGAGACAGGGAAAGGTGCAAGGGAACTGTCCTCAATGTAATGGAGTCAGACAACATAGTTCCATTAACAACACGGACAGGAATAGGCGCCTCTAACATGATAGAGGGAATATTGTGTCCCTTTACAAATCCTGAGGACACAAAAATCCCGTCAGCTCCGGAATCCACAAAAGCCATAATAGGCCATGTATTCTCAGATAACGAGAGCTGACCTGGGATACAACACTTAGAGGGTGCAGAAGACGTCTCTAGTAACCCCCCTCTAATGGTTACTAGGCCAGGGAGTTTCCCTGACGACTAGGACACTTGTTGGCATAGTGCCCAGCCTGACGACATACGTAACATATAGGAGGACCAGACTTGCGTAGTCTGGAAAACGTATGACCTAACTCCATAGGAGTGGGAGATGTTTCAGATGCTGAGGAAGATGGTAGTGGACCCTCAACAACTGGAATAGCCCGATGCTTAGGGCGTGAGGAAGAGACCTCGAGTCTACGTTCCTTATGGCGTACATCGATCCTCGTTGCTACTGTGATCAAGTCCTCCAGAGAAGCAGGGACCTCACGAGTAGCAAGGGCATCCTTGACATAGCCTGCCAACCCTCTCCAGAAGATAGGAATCAACACCTTCTCTGGCCAATCTAGTTCTGCCACCAGAGTTCTAAAAGCAATGGCATAAGAACTAGTGGATAACGAACCCTGAGATAGATCTAACAGTCTCAGGGCCGCATCATGGGTAACCTGCGGACCCATGAATACCGCCTTAAGAGCATCAAGAAAGTCTTGATGTCTCAGAGTAACCACATCAGAGCGCTCCCATAGGGGAGTCGCCCATTCTAAGGCTTTGTCCTGAAGTAAGGAGATGATAAAGCCTACTCTGGACCTCTCCGTAGAGAAGCGAGAAGAGTTGACCTCTAGGTGTATCTGACACTGACTAATGAAACCACGACATGATCTGGCATCGCCAGAATATCTGTTTGGCAGAGCAAGTCGAGGATCATGTGCAGATGTCACCATGGTCTGAGGTTTATCCTCTATACTCTTGAGCCGTGACTCAAGTACTTGTATGTAACGGTGTAACTGCTGATATTCTGCCATAACTGCCAGACCCTTGGCTCAGTCCTAATGTTACGGGGGGCTGTCTGATAATAACTGAAAGGAGTATCAGACAGTCAGGGTCCACCGTGCAAAGACTTTGCTGCAGACTATGGCAGAGGGCAATACCTCTGTTAACTCACAGAACGATATAATAAGTAAGTAAAGCAATTCCTCCCTTACTTGGAGGGTGTGTGGAATGATCTCTGTTAATATTCACAGAGACAAAGGCAATGTGTGCGAAATGGCACCTACCTAGGTCCGCTCTTCTAGTGGTGCAAAAGAGACGAACAGCAGCGTAAGCCGCACAAAGCTCCTACCTGCGTTCGCTCCACTAGTGTGCGAGGACATGAACCACTAGATATGGCACCTGCCTAGGTCCGCTCTTCTAGTGGTGCAAAAGAGACGAACAGCAGCGTAAGCCGCACAAAGCTCCTACCTCTGTTCGCTCCCCTAGTGTGCGAGGATACGAACTGCCAGACGCAGTATAAGGAACGTTACCCTAGCGGCAACGTCCACCTACGAGTAGAATCACAAGGCCCAGCCAGACCATGTGCCTCAGGCACCTGCCTATGTCCGCTCCCCTAAGAGGTAAGGATACGGACAGCAGCCGAAGCTGTAAGGTATAAGAATGCTACCCTGCCGGTAGCGCTCACCTAGCATAGACAGAGGAATGCCTAGAGGAACGCGCACAGAGCGTCTACTCATATGCATGAACCAAGAGGACTGAGCACCATGCGGCGTGTGTCAGGGTCTTATATAGACTCTGTGCCTCATCCAAGATGGAGGACACCAGAGCCAATCCGCTGCCAGAACGACAGGAGTGACGTCATGCTGGCCTATCACCGAGCAAGACGTCACAAGCACATGACCAGCGACCAATCGGCATAGAAGGTGTCAGAGACATGTGACCTCGTGTCAGCGATGATGTCACCCGCACATGTGCAATGGCTCCAAGATTGGACTTAGTCTCCAGCGCTCGCACATGTGCAGTAGCAAGAAATCTGGACATAGTCTCCAGTGCTCGCAGCAACCGTAACAACGCCTGACCTCACGAACCCCAGGGCTTGATGCCAGGTGACATTACACATCTGGTATTAACCCCATATATTACCCCGTTTGCCACCGCACCAGGGCACGGGATGAGCTGGGGCAAAGCACCAGGATTGGCACGTCTAATGGATGTGCCACTTCTGGGGCGGCTGCGGCCTGCTATTTTTAGGCTGGGGAGAGTCCAATAACCATGGACCTCCCTAGTCTGAGAATATCAGACCCCAGCTGTCCGCTTTACCTTGGCTGGTGATCCAATTTTGGGGGGACCCCCACATGTTTTTTTTTTTTTTAATTATTTATTTAATTTAAAGTAACAGCGTGGGGTGCCCTCAGTTTTGGATTACCAGCCAAGGTGAAGCTGCCAGCTGTGGTCTGCAAGCTGCAGCTGTCTGCTTTATCCTAGCTGGCTACAAAAATGGGGGAACCCCACCTCATTTTTTTTTTAAATTTGTTTTTTTTGGTAAATACAAGGCTAAGCACCCCTTAGTTCCACATGAAAGGCACCAAAGGGTGCAAAATTACAAAATGCAGGAGAGTGGGACATTATGTGTCTTTCTGCTATTATAATGACAGAAAAGACTGACATGAAGTGTACAAGCACAAGAAAATCACCAGAGCACTCTACGGTGTGAAAAGCAGTATAAAATGTCACTGGAGTGAACATGAAGGCACACGGATGACAAACGGATGACATGCGGACCGTATATGGAACGGAAACGGATGCCACATGGATGCACTCATGAAAAAAGAGACCGTTTTTTGCGGACCGCAAAGACGGATCGGTCGTGGGAATGTAGCCTTATTCTGATCTGCCGTTTATAAACAGCAGGCAGAAATAAGTGAATAGCCCCACCCAGCGTAGCTGAAACCCTGGAGATCATGATTCAGGCCAGTTTTTCTGGTCCCCGCTCACGTGATCACAGATATACACCGTATACCGATGATCACGTTACAGTAAATGACAGCGCCGGTAAAAATGTATTTATCTCCCATATGGCATGAACAAACATGTCAGATGGGAGATAAATCTCTTCCCTGGTCCCCTGGTGTCGCCAAAGTGCCCTACCCCCCGACCACCTCCCGGAAATCCAAGATGGCCACGCGTACAACAGCGCATCGGCCGCATTCACCCTTCTCCGTCGCATGTGCCATGACACATTGCGACAAAATACTCCTCGCCAGGCCCTGCCAGGTCACCCCCTATAACGCCACCGGTGTTCCCCGGTGTCCCACGGTACCTGTGCAGCATTGATCCCTCGCGGCCCTCTCCTTCACAATAGACGCTGCTGTATGCATAGAGTGGCTGTCAGCTCAGCTTCATGTGTTCAGACACAGTGAGTGGCGGTAACCATGCATCTGTAAGCAACTGCAATGCCCTGCGCATGAGGTAAGGAACATAGTTGATCAGGAGAGCTATACTATATTTCCAAATGGAGGTATTTGATTTTATAGTTGCCCTGCTGAACGACTACCAAACATGAGAGTCCGTTATACGCCACAAGAAAACATGTCTAAATAGCGAGCTCTGTTGTTTAGTATTCATTCAGCAGGATAACTGGACTTAAAGGGGTATTCCATCTCCAAGATCCTATCCCCAATATATAGTAGGTGGAATAGCAATAATATCAGCAAATACCAATATTTGGAAATCTAGAATAGTTCTCCTGATTAGGCATGCCCTTACCTCATGAGCAGGGCATTGCAGCTTTGGTAGCAACAGTTACGACATGGACTCTGCTGCTGTGGACCCGGAGAGAGTGGGTGCAGATTCATTGCACCCACACTCCTCACATGGAGGGTCTGCACCCCTAGAAAATGGGGGATACGTTCCCTGAGCGTGTCCCCTCATATTTTAGACGGTCCAGAGTCATCGTGGGACCCCCTTATTTTTTTTCCTTACAATAAATTGGTGAAAGAGGGAATATTTTGGGGATTGTTTTTTCAAATACATTTGTTTTTGTCTTTTTGTTTTGTTAGTGCTGACAGTTTGTGATGTCGGGTATCTGATAGACGCCATGACATCACAAACTGCTGGGCTTGATGTCAGGTGACCTTACAGCTAGTATCAACCCCATTTATTACCCTGTTTGTCACCGCACCAGGGCACGGGATGAGCTGGGGTGAAGCGCCAGGATTGGCGCATCTAGTGGATGCCAGTCCCACTGCCATTCCTACTGATTGCTCCAGGAAAAACCAAGCCCAAACTTACAATGAAATAAACAGGCTTCAGTGACTACCTTATTGCTGAGCCAGATATAATGTTCCCAGCTTTTCCCAGCCCATTTGCATGGGCCGACCGCTCCACAGTCAGTACATGGAGACATATAAATGAACCGAGGAGAAACAAACCTGTTATCTAGTACTTCTCCCCTCGGAATCTCACATACTCCCCCCCTCTGTTCGAGCCCGTGGGGTCGGACACACTGACTTAGCAAGCAGTGCGTTCTAGACAACACGTCTGCATTCCCATGCGCTGTGCCTTCTCTGTGCTCCACTGAAAATTTAAAATTTTGTAACGCCAAGAACCAGCGTGTCACCCGTGCATTGCCCTCTTTTGCCTGGGACATCCATGTCAGGGGTGAATGGTCCGTCACTAGCCTAAATCGGCGTCCTAGTAAATAATAGCGCAGGGTTTCCAGGGCCCACTTCACAGCTAAGGCTTCTCGCTCAACCACACTGTATTTTTGTTCTGCCTCCGTAAGTTTTCTGCTTAGGTAGCCCACTGGGTGTTCCTCGCAGTTCACTTCTTCCGAAAACACCGCGCCGAGGCCAACACCAGAGGCATCTGTTTGAACAATAAACTCCCGTGTAAAGTTTGGGGTAACCAACACTGGTTGGTCACATAAAGCCTTTTTTCAACCTTTGAAAGGCGTCCTCTGCTTCTGCGTTCCACTTTATTGAGACAGAGGTTGACCCCTTGGTAAGATTCGTGAGTGGGGCTGCGATGGTAGCAAAATGTTTGATGAACCGCCGGTAATAACCAATGATCCCCGAAAAAGGCTCTGACCTGTCTTTTGGTGACCGGTTGTGGCCAATTCTGAATGGCGTCCACTTTGTTTGCCTGAGGTTTTATAACTCCTCTACCAATGATGTATCCCAGATAGCGAGCTTCTTCCAACCCCAATGTACACTTCTTGAGATTGGCAGTCAAACCGGCAGTCCTTGGAGAGTCCAAGACAGCTTGCACCTTTGGCAAATGAGTTTCCCATTTATCACTAAAGATAATGATATCATCCAAATATGCGGATGCATACTGGACATGGGGCTTTAGGACAATATCCATTAGTCGTTGGCAGGTGGCTGGGGCTCCATGCAAACCAAATGGCATATCCCGGTACTGGAACAGTCCCTGTGGCGTAACAAAGGGAGTTTTCTCTTTGGCAGAGTCAGTGAGGGGAATCTGCCAATAACCTTTTGTTAAGTCAATAGTGGATATGTATCTGGCGGAACCTAGTCTCTCTATAAGTTCATCAACTCTTGGCATGGGGTAGGCATCGAATTTCGATACCTCATTCAACTTGAGAAAATCATTACAGAACCGGATAGTCCCATCAGGCTTGGGCACCAGCACGATAGGACTAGCCCACTCACTCCGGGACTCCTCAATAACCCCGAGCGCCAGCATTTGCTCTACTTCCCAGGCAATGGCTTGTCTCCGAGCCTCAGGAATTCAATACGGTTTTAACCGTACATGTGTCTGAGGGTCGGTGACAATATCATGTTTAATTAGGTGAGTACGGCCAGGTAGTTCTGAAAAAATATCTGCATTTCTCTGTACGAACTCCTTGGTTTCTTGTATTTGGGTCTTGGATAGCGTGTCTGCAATACCCACCTCTGGTGGTACTATCTGGGGGTCACTTACCTCAGATGTTGGTGCCACTCGAGGCCCACTATTAAGGGTAGTTTCAACTACCAGACTCTCTCTGTCCCGCCAGGACTTAAGCAAGTTTACGTGGCAGATTTGTTGGGGTTTTCTCTTGTCTGGTTGGTGTACCTTATAATTCACTTCACCTATTCTTTCCAGCACCTCGTATGGTCCCTGCCATTTTGCAAGAAATGTATTTTCTACAATAGGTACCAAGACTAACACTCGATCCCCGGGTTGAAAAACTCGTGTTATAGCCGCCCGGTTGTATACCCTGCTTTGGGCGCGTTGTGCGCGCTCCAAACATTCTTTGACTATTGGCATAACTGCCGCAATTCTGTCCTGCATAAGTGTTATATGTTCAACTACACTGCGGTAAGGAGTCACCTCTTGCTCCCAAGTCTCCTTGGCAATATCCAACAGGCAGGGGACACTGCCCATAGACCAATTCAAAAGGTGAAAAGCCCGTGGAGGATTGGGGTACCTCTCGTATGGCGAACAAGAGATATGACAGGAGAGTATCCCAATCCCTCCCGTCCTTATCCACCCCCCTTTTCAACATCCCCTTTAGGGTTTTATTAAAGCGCTCGACCAGACCGTCCGTCTGAGGGTGATACACTGAGGTACGCAGGTGGGAGATTTTTAGTAATTTACATAGTTCTTTGAGAATACGAGACATAAAGGGGGTCCCCTGATCCGTAAGTATCTCTTTCGGAATGCCTGTGCGAGAAAACATGTTCAAAAGCTCCTTTGAAATTGCTTTTGCATTGGCATTCCGTAAGGGTACAGCCTCCGGATAACGGATGGCGTAATCAAGTACCACCAAAATGTATTGATGACCCCTGGCAGATTTAACGAATGGACCGACTATATCCATTGCTATCCTCTCAAAGGGCACCTCTATTATTGGCAAGGGTACCAGGGGGCTTCTAAAATGTGTCATAGGCGCAGTCAACTGGCATGTAGGACAGGATTGACAGTACCGAGTTACATCTCCCACCAGACCCGGCCAAAAGAAATGTTGTAGAATACGGTCTCTTGTCTTTTCTCCAGCCAGGTAGCCCCCCAAGGGATGTTTATGTGCCAGGTCTAAAACCACCTGACGAAAGGATTTGGGTACCACTAGCTGTTCCACCACCACTCCTCGCATCTTGTCAATGTGGTATAGCATGCCCTGTTGCACTGCCACATGTGGAAACACATTTTGAGCCCCTGGGTACACTGGGTTTCCCTCAGAGACCTTCACATTTTCCCATGCCCTTGTTAAAGTTGGATCTTGGTGTTGAGCGGTCCCGAAATTATCACGGGCCACCTCAAGACCTGGCATCTCTATAACATCCTCTAGCGTGTCCGCCTCGCCTGCAAACACAGCCAGAGGAGAGTCTACAGATTCTGGCGCTACCCCTGTGTTGGGTCCCCTATCATCTTGCTCCAATGGCTCAGGGGCTAACCCCAGGGTATCGTTCACCAGTTTTTCTTCAACCGGGGTGTTCACACCATTTTTAACGTTCCACAAGTCCCAGAATAAGGGAAAGTCTCTCCCCAGGATTACACTATGCAACATAGTCTTTACAATCACCGCCTGATGTCTTTTGGCCCCCAAGAGTTACCCAGGCTGTGGGGTAGTTGTTAGTATCGCCATGTATGCAACTAATGCCCACAGTTGAACCTGTTATTACTCCAGGGTCCACCAAGCTAGCATGTACCAAAGTTACTTGACTGCCAGAGTCTAAGATGGCATTCACACTATAGCCGTTGACCTCAATGCAATACACATGTTGTTCATTTCGTGTGAGGATCTCCGCAGCACAGACTGACTGTACGTATAATGACAGACGCCTTGTAGTGTTACAGTCCATAGGCTCTGTAGTTAATGGGCAGTTAGCAGCTACGTGGCCGAGCCCACGACATCGCCAACATTGTATAGGCCCTTGCCTCCCAGTTGGAGACCTCAGTCTGGGCCTGGTGACTTGCTGAGAAATTACACCACTAACATAGTCCTTTGTGGACCTGCTACCCCTAGTTGCAACATTCTCTTTTGGAAAAGGAGTAGTTTTAGCAGGACTTTCAGGCGATTTCCTAGAACCCCAGCAAGGTGAAAGCGTCCCCTGGAGTAGGCTTTCAGAAGCGCTGTAACGCTCGACCATATTCACCAACTGGTCAGCGCTAGTTGGGTCACCCTGTCTGACCCACCTCTGGATCTTAGCCGGTAAGGTTCGCAGGTACTTGTCTAGGACAATACATGCCACCATCTGTGCGGGCGTCAATATTTCTGGTTGCAGCCATTTTTTTACCAGATGGATGAGGTCATGCATTTGTGAACGAGCTGGCTGATGTGCCAGAAAAGTCCATAGATGTACCCGCTGTGCCCGTACATATGTGTTTACTCCCAGCCTTGCCAGGATTTCGCTTTTTAGTTTACTATAGTCCATAGCATCAGCTCCACTTAGATCATTATATGCCTTTTGCGGATCTCCAATCAGGAATGGAGCGACCACTTCAGCCCATTTGTCCACCGGTAGGCGCTCACGTTCTGCAATACGTTCAAACACTGCCAGATATGATTCCACATCATCATCAGCAGTCATTTTAAGTAAAGTCTTTTGTACAGCTTTCCGCGCACTGGCAGGGCTTTGTGCACGGTCCTCCGCGTCTCGCGGCTGCCGAACCAAGGCCTCCTTTATTGCATTTAACTGCTCTTGGTGCATTTGATGCTGCTGCTCCAGCGCCTTCTGGAGGTAAGTATTGGTCTGTTGGTGGTTAATGTTGGCCTGCACCAACTGTTTCAGCAGCTCCTCCATATTGCTGGTCTCTTGGCTCTTCAGCAGCACAGGAGCTTTCAGCCAGGACATTAACAAGAGACAATGCCCATAGAATGGTTTATCTGCAGTCACAGTCCAATAGCCACTAATGCCCGCATTCGAGACACCATTTGTGAGACAGGGGATTTAGCTCAGCTGGGATCTTTGCTTTGGTCCAAGCGAGTGGCTATGGATTCACAGATGACAGCGGCAGACTGGCAGGTTCCAAACAGATACGGCCACTGCCGTGTTTATTGTGTACACTTATCCCTCAGTGTTACACATGCAAAAACAGGAAAATAAACGTCTAAGGCCGTCTGGCCACTAACTAACAACAAAATGCTAACTACAAAATAAACCTATGTAACAAACAAAACAGTATTCTCTTCCTGTGTGGGTTCCTCAGCACAGCCAGCGGAGGTATGGAGTCTCAGCCCCAGCAGCCATGAGCCTGTACCTCTCCTCAGCAGCCTTCCTGTTCTGAATGCCTCCTAATTATTTCAGCTGATCCAGTGAGGAATCAAAACCCTGGATTGAATGTGGAGAAGGGAGCAACCAGTCCCACTGCCATTCCTACTGATTGCTCCAGGAAAAACCGAGCCCAAAATTACAATGAAATAAACAGGCTTCAGTGACTAACTTATTGCTGAGCCAGATATAATGTTCCCAGCTTTTCCCAGCCCATTTGCATGGGCCGACCGCTCCACAGTCAGTACATGGAGACATATGAAATGAACCGAGGAGAAACATACCTGTTCTCTAGTACTTCTCCCCTCGGCATCTCACAGTAATTATGAGTTAATACTAGCTTTGTTTTACTAGCTAGTATTAAGCCAGAGATTCTTAATGTCAGGCAAGCTTGACCCAGCCATTAAGAATCTCCACTAAAGGGTTAAAAAAAGACACCACACAGAGAAAAAATATTTTAATAGAAATAAATACACAGACACATTAGAGACTCCATGTTTATTACTCCCTTTTATCCCTCCACGATCCATGCTCTTCTGTCTTCTTTCTCCTGCAACACATGCAGCTCTGCTCCATCAGCAGCACTGCATGGGAGAAAGACGCTGCTCCCCATGCAGGCTTTTCACTCCGTGAGTGATCAGTGCTGCTGGCTGTTAGCGGTACCGTCACCGCTGACAGACGGGTTGCCATAGCAACGGTGCTCCGATCACGTGATTCCCGGTGCCGCTGGTAGTGGTGACGTCACCGCTAACAGGCGCGTTGCTATGGCAACAGTGATCTCTGTTATTTACCGGCTGTGTCAGCCGGTCAATAATGGAACAGGGAAGCCGAACAGGAATTTGACCGTGTACCAAAGCATGTCGCCGGTACACGACAATACACAAACGTGCACCGTGTACCGGAGAGTGCAATGACAGGACCTAGGACAGGACATGACGTCAAAGCCATGTGACCAGTCTGTAGCCAATGAGATAATAGACACTTGTCTGGTCACATGGCTATTTTGACGTCACGATAGGTCCTGCATCACTGCTGGTTACCAGAAGGACGCAGTGATTACCGATTGAAAAGCGGCGGGAGACAGAGTGCAGGACGCATCACGGGGACAGGTAAATGTTATGGCAATGTTTATTAACTGTGTGTGCACATTTATAATGTGTTTTTATGCGTTTGTGATTGCCTCCCATTGTTTTCAATGGGGTTCGAGAGGTTCGTCGAATGGCTCGTCGAACGGTGCCCCGTTTGACGAATTCCAACCGACTCGAACTCCAGGGGGGTGGCTCATCTCTAGGTATGATGCAATTTTTTGCCCGGAGGTGTAGATTAAGTGCAGGAATATGGTGTAAATATTTCAGCACCAAATCTGCACCTCTTGGCAAAAATACACAAAAACTATTTTCAGGCCATTTCGGTACAGTTTTCTTCCAGAAGGTGCAAATTCGGAGCTCAAATGTCTGCCCTCCACTTGTGATCATAGGTAACCTGACCTCAGGTGACCTCAATGAACTCTCATTTATGATTCTTTGACTATGATTTTATGACTATGGTGTAAACATTTTAGTGCCAAATCTGCATATCTGGGCAAAAAAAATGCATTTTTCTGCCAGGAGATGCAGTTTGTGTACTCAGTAAGAGTTTATTGAGGTCCCCTAAGGTCATATTATCAGCAAACACAAGTGGAGTGCCCTGGCAACCTCCATCTGTGACAGCAACTAACCTGAGGGAAGTCACCACTGATTGCCTGAAGCTCACAGCGGGTAATCATTGTTCTATGGCGCTTGCTGGGAATTCAAATTTAGTAGAGTTCGAATCATCGTGGGACTTGGTGTGGATTACATCGGACCTGGATGTTTTGGGGGTTAATAAATTGGTGAAAGATGGTGTGTGTTTCATATTTTTTTAAATACAGTACATTTCTGTGTGTTTGTGTTTATTTTTTTCCTTATAGGATTAGTGATGGGGGTCTCATAGATGCCTCCCATCACTAATGCAAGACTTAATGACAGCTGTGGGCTGCTATTAGCCCCTTCTTACCTCAATTGCCACCCCACCACGGCAATTGGGATGAGCTGGTTGAAATGCTGTGATTGTAGCATCTAATAGATGGGACAATCTGTTATTTTTAAGCTGAAGGGCTCCCAATAAGCATGGGTCTCCCCAGCCTGAGAATACCAGATCCCCCAGTTGTTATCTTTATAATAGCTGGGTATAAAAATTATGTGTGGGGGGGACCACACATTGTTTTTTAAAATTATTGATTTAAATATTATGTTTTATAAAAAAAACGCTTGCGGTTCCTGTTATTTTGATACACAGCAACAATAAGCGCACAGCTGGGGGCTGCAGCCTGTAGCCGTGGGTTTTATCTGTGCTGGTCTCAATACAGGGGGGTCCCAATGCCAATTGTTTTATTTACTTATTTATTTATTTATTTATCACCAGTATAAAGACACTGACAGTGTGTTTGATTCCAACCAATCACAGAAGCTGTCTCAGAGGGTGTGGCCCAACAGAAGCCAATCAGAGATGCCGGTGGAAGGGGAAAGCAGTGAATATGCATTGGGGATAATTATTGTATCCAGTACTAGCACTGCAGCCATGGAGACTTGATATGTACTGCTTTAACCACCCCCCCTTTTTTTTTTTTACTACAGTGGCCAATCACAGCTATGCCAATACATGACATGGCTGTGATGGGCATGGATAGGATGGTTTTTGCCATCTGATCATTTACCAATTCTTGGCAAGATCATCGACTTTTACACTAAATGCTTGGATGTCCGATCCTCATCCGATTCGACCAAAGATCGTGCGATTTTAACATTTTCCAATCTTTGCCAATCAGGATTGCTCATCTCTCCCTCTATCTCTAAATCTATCTCTATCTCGTACAGACCAAAAGTTTGGACACACCTTCTCATTCAAAGAGTTTTGTTTATTATCATGACTCTGAAAATTGTACATTCACATTGAAGGCATCAAGACTATGAATTACCACATGTGGAATGAAATACTTAACACAAAAGTGTGAAACTGAAAATGTCTTATATTCCAGGTTCTTCAAAGTTGCCACTTTTTGCTTTGATTACTGCTTTGCACACTCTTGGCATTCTCTTGATGAGCTTCAAGAGGTAGTCACCGGAAATTATTTTCACTTCACAGGTATGCCCTGTAAGGTTTAATAAGTGGGATTTCTTGTCTTATAAATGGGGTTGGGACCATCAGTTGTGTTGTGCATAAGTCTAGTGAAAACACAGCTGATAGTCCTACTGAATAGACTGTTAGTATTTATGGCAAAAAAGAAACTAAGTATAGAAAAGCGAGTGGCCATCATTACTTTAAGAAATGAAGGTCAGCCAGTCCGAAAAATTGGGAAAACTTTGAAAGTGTTCCCAAGTGCAGTGGCAAAAACCATCAAACACTACAAAGAACCTGGCTCACATGAGGACCGCCCCAGGAAAGTAAGACCAAGAGTCACCTCTGCTGTGGAGGATAAGGTTATCCGAGTCATGAGCCTCAGAAATCGCAGGTTAACAGCAGCTCAGATTAGAGACCAGGTCAATGCGACACAGAGTTCTAGCATCAGATACATCTCTAGAACAACTGTTAAGAGGAGACTTTGTGCAGCAGGCCTTCATGGTAAAATAGCTGCTAGGAAACCACTGCTAAGGACAGGCAACAAGCAGAAGAGACTTGTTTGGGCTAAAGAACACAAGGAATGGACATTAGACCAGTGAAAATCTGTGCTTTGGTCTGATGAGTCCAAATTTGAGATCTTTGGATCCAACCACCATGTCTTTGTGCGACGCAGAAAAGGTGAACGGATGAACTGTACATGCCTGGTTCCCACCGTGAAGCATGGAGGAGGAGGAGGTGTGATGGTGTGGGGGTGCTTTGCTGGTTACACTATTGAGGATTTATTCAAGATTGAAGGCATACTGAACCAGCATGGCTACCACAGCATCTTGTAGTGGCATGCTATTCCATCCGGTTTGCGTTTAGTTGGACCATCATTTATTTTTCAACAGGACAATGACTCCAAACACACCTCCAGGCTGTGTAAGGGCTATTTGACTAAGAAGGAAAGTGATGGGGTGCTACACCAGATGACCTGGCCTCTACAGTCACCAAATCTGAACCCAATCGAGATGGTTTGGGGTGAGCTGGACCGCAGAGTGAAGGCAAAAGGGCCAACAAGCACTAAGCATCTTTGGGAACTCCATCAAGACTGTTGGAAGACCATTTCCGGTGACTACTTCTTGAAGCTCATCAAGAGAATGCCAAGAGTGTGCAAAGCAGTAATCAAAGCAAAAGGTGGCTACTTTGAAGGACCTAGAATATAAGACATAATATAAGACATATTTTCAGTTGTTTCACACTTTTTTAAGTATTTCACCCCACATGTGTTAATTCATAGTTGATGCCTTCAATGTGAATCTACACTTTTCAGAGTCATGAAAATAAAGAAAACTCTTTGAATGAGAAGGTGTGTCCAAACCTTTGGTCTGTACTGTATATTATATTATTATTATCTCTATTTAAGACTACACCAAATCTAAGTGCACCAAATTTTTCACTAGGTGGGATGAAATGTTTACTAAAGCGAGCTTTACACGCTACGAGATCGCTACTGCGATCTCGTTGGGGTCACAGATTTTGTGACGCACATCCGGCCGCTGTAGCGATCTCGTTGTGTGTGACTCCTAGGAGTGATTTTGGATTGTTGCAAAAACGTCTAAAATCGCTCCTCGTTGACATGGGGGTCCATTCTCAAATATCGCTGCTGTCGCGTGGGCGAAGTTGATCCTCGTCCCTGCGGCAGCACACATTGCTACATGTGACGCCGCAGGAACGAGGAACCTCTCCTTACCTCCACACGTCAGCAATGAGAAAGGAAGGAGGTGGGCGGGATGTTCATCCCGCTCATCTCCGCCCCTCTGCTTTGATTGGCCGGCCACTTAGTGACGTCACGTTGACGTCGCTGTGATGCCGAACGTCCCTGCCCCTTGAGGAATGGTTTGTTCGGCAGTCACAGCGACGCCACCAACCAGGTAAGTGCGTGTGACGCTGCCGTAGCGATATTGTTCGCTGCGGCAGCGATCACCAAATATCAGCATAACGATAGGGGAGGGTGCTATCACGCTCGCCATCGCTAGCATCGGCTAGCGATGTCACAGCGTGTAAAGCCCGCTTAAGCTAAGTTCATACACCTGTTTAAAAAATCATCCAATTTTCATTTAGAGATAGCAGACATTTTTTTATCTGTATGCCATCCAAATTGTATTTGATTTTAAATATCAGCAGTGAATAAAAGTTGTGAAGCCAAAAACAGTTTCTAATGTTTATAATGACAACGTATCCATAAAAATCGGAATTTATGTTTAATCTGTATACTTGTAGGCAACAAACACCTTTAATAGCTACGAGGGGCTGCTGATAAGTCTTTGTGATTTTTTTTGTTTCTATGGTAACGAATGTTACATCACATGAAATTCTTGTGTCTAATATATGTTTTCAAAATTTTGTATTTATTGCTTATGGCAACAGTGTTTTATGCACATTAGAACAAAGTTCCATATAACCATAATTGGAAAAATCTCGAGGGTCCTATATCTCCTAGGGCCACACGGGTAGCACAAACTCATAATCATAGTTTATGAAAGAGAACAAGAGCGAGTTTTTATAGTGCAAAAATACATTATTTGTTATGGAAAAGGTGACATTTTTTGAAATATTGTTTAATTTTTTTTTTAAAAAAACATGATCAACCCAGATACAATGTATACAATACAAATGACCCCCAAATACAATTTAAGATCAATTGGAAAGCACAGTCTAAGAGCTTTTCTACAGGGTATTTCTGTCACATTAATGGCTATGACAGTGTGTATATATACAATTTTGAGTACATCAACATATATATACCCAGTAATAAAGAGGCCCTGATTGATATCAATATGTTACATTTGTTCCCATTGTACAAAGATGGAAATCTAGAGGAATAATTTTACAAATTTCTAGTAAAACATTATACTCCAATGTTAGGGTATAGTCCAAAAATGTCCATAATGAACCACTCCTGACGGAGTAGATATCATACCCTTAAAAGGGGATTCAGTAAAGTAGTAGTAGGTGGTACCGGATGATCCAAGGGATGGTGGACCCAAAGATGCCCAACATACGTTTTGATAGACGAAGTGTTGACTTCCTCAGGGGATGGGATGCCGTCAATCAGGGCCTCTTTACCACTGGGTATATATATGTTGAAGTTCTCAAAATTGTATATATACACACTGGCATAGCCATTAATGTGATAGAAATACCCTGTAGAAAATCTCTTTGACTATGTTTTTTTCCAATTGATCTTAAATTGTCATTGGGGGTCATTTGTATTGTATACATTGTATCTGTGTTGATCATGGTTTTTTAAAAACTTATTAACAATTTTACAAAACATGTAAATTTTTCCATAATAAATAATGTATTTTTGCACCATAAAAACTTGCTCTTGTCCTCTTTCATAAACAGTGTTCTATGCATGTGGGAAAACAAAATGGAGGAGTCTGATGTGATATTCCCAGCAACTGAGAACAGAGAAGGGATAAAATTCTTGTTTCTGCAAGGAAAGTCTGTAAAGGATATTTATAGTGATATGTCGCAGACATTGGGGGATCAATGCCCTTCATATTGTACAGTTAAGAACTGCGTTGCCAAATTTAAAACAGGGCCACTTTAGCACCAATAATGAGGAACATCCTGAATGACTGAGAGTGGTTGTTATTCCGGAGATTGTCGATGCTGTGCACAACCACATACAGGAGAATCGATGAATTTCAGCTATAGCAATAGCAGACATCATGGGGATTCCCTGTGAATGTGTTTGTGTCATTATCCATGAACGTTTGGACATGAGGAAGCTATTTGCAAAGTGGGTCCCCAAATGTTTGACAACGGATCAGAGAAGTATGCGAGTGAAAACGTCCCGGTCCATTTGTCAGCATTTCCAGACTGATAAGAACTTCCTGAATCAACTGGTCACTACAGATGAGACCTGGATTTGTTTGTATGACCCTGAAAACAATGAGCAGTCAAAAAGAGAAGAGGCACAGTGGTTCTCCTTGTCCAAAGACGTTCAGGGTGCAAAAATCAGCCACTAAGGTGATGGCATCTATATTCTGGGGTAAGGAGGGTGTGCTGCTAGTGGACTACCTTCAAAAGAGGGTTCCACCATCAACGCAAGGTATTATATTGAACTTTTGGACCAATTAAAGGCAGCTCTGAAGGCCAAAAGGCGCGGCAAGCTGTCCAAAGGAATCTTGTTCCTGCAAGACAACGCCTCCGCTCACACTGCACAAGCAACCATGGCAAAACTGGCAGAGCTTGGCTTCCACTTGGTTGACCATCCACCTTATTCACCAGATCTAGCTCCCTCCGATTATTATCTGTTTCCAAACCTGAAGAAACACCTCAAGGGTACCAAATGTTACACCATTTCTGATGCCATGGCTGCTATGGATGCCGGGTTTGAGGCACAACCAAAATCCTTTTTGCTAGGCTTACAGAACTTGGAATACCGATGTAAAAAGTGTGTTGACATCAGTGGAGAGTATGTGGAATAAATGTAAAGTTTCATCATCCTATCTCATTTCTTTCTGGGTAAAGCCAAAGACTTATCAGCAGCCCCTCGTATATGTATAGATGAGTATGTGATTGTCGTAATGTGATTTCTTGTTATATATTGTTTGGATAACTTATACTACACGTTGGCCAAAAGGTACTAAATGGGTCAGTGAACAATGAGGAGATCTCGAATTTTGAATAATGAAAATACATGACAGTAAAATTAGATGAATCTATGAAGTGCAGCTCATAAGAATAAGAATAAGTAGAAGGAAAAACATTAAAACAGTAGCCTGACAAGCAGGCAAAATGAGTAATGTGATCCGATCAAAAATCAGGACCAGTAAAATAATCATTAGGAAAGAAAATGAAAAGATTAATGGCATAAAACATTTGTGAAGTTGGAAAAGCAATAAATAAGTAAAATCAGGCATGTTACATAAAAATGATTGAAGCAGAATGTCTATGTCGATGAATTGTCCACATCTCTCAAGCTAACGGTTTAATTTATCCATTTTACAATATTAGGTACATTTATCAATTGGAAAATGGCAAACAGCAAAATCAAGAATAATACTACTTTGTGCTAAAAAATTGGGTCATCAGTAGAGATGAGCGAGCAGTAAAATGATCGGATGCTCGATGCTTGGGTCGATAACTTTGAAATGCTCGGGTACTCGACCCGAGCACCGAGCCCAATGATAGCCTATGGGAGACTCGAGCATTTTTCTGGCGGCACCCCCGGCGGTCTAGAGAAAGCTTAAAAATGTCACAAATGTATAACAACAGTGCTCAAATGACATGGGAGCAGCATGGGGAAGACCCCTGTAAGCATTTCTGCCTCCCATGTCACTGTTGTGAGCAATATTGTCTGAGAATTAGGGGGAGGAAGAATCCTGTGTTCCTCCTCCCGTGTGACATGCACTTTCGCTTAGTAGTGTATGTGAGGCAGCTACTCTCTGCCTGTACATTTGCTGCTAAGCGAAACCAAAAGTGAACAGTAGAAAAAAAAATCATATTCACCTGTCTGCAGACTCCTGGGACACGTCTGATTGCTCCATTACCTGCCGGTGATCAGCTGATGTGGTCACCTGACGGCATCATCTGATCGTTTAAGTCCAGTGGTGAGGCTTGCTTTTTACCGCCCAGCCAGTTTAAATGATCAGCTGATTACCGGCAGCTCCTGCAGCGATCAGACGGGAGTCTGCAGAGAGGTGTATAGTTTTTTTTTTCTATTGATGCATCAGCTGATTGTATAAAATCAGCTGATGTGTCATGTGATTCAGGTCTTTGAACCTGATACATCTGATTGCTTTGCCTTCCGGTAAACTGATCAGATGATATTAAGTTCGGATTGGACATTGCGGGACCCTTGACCAAGGACAATGGCGGAGGGAGGTTCTTTAGTTCAATAAAGATGGAGTCACTAATTTTGTTGTGTTTTATTTCTAATAAAAATATTTTTCTCTATGTTTTTTTTTTATCTTTACTAGAAATTCATGGTGGCCTGCCTAATATTGGCGTGACACAATGAATTTCGGGCTTAGGGCCAGCTGATAATGCACAGCTAGGCATAACCCCATCATTACCCAGCGAGCAATCCGGCCCCAGGACTACTGGAGAATTTGATACAGCGCCAGAAGATGGTGCTTCTATGAATGTGACATTTTTTGGGTGGCTACAGACTGCAATTCGCAGCAGGGGGGCCCAAAAGGCTTGAGCCAACCTGCGCTGCGGATTCCAAAACCCAGCTGCCTAGTTGTACCTGGCTAGACACAAAAATTGGACGAATCTCACATAGTTTTTTTTTAATTATTTCATGAAATTAATGAAACAAGAAAAAAATGTCTTCCCTATATTTTTGGTTCCCAACTGGGTACAAATAGGCAGCTGAGGGTTTGAGGCAGCCGTACCTGCCTGCTGTACCTGGATGGCATACAAAAATATGGCAAAGCCCATGTCGATTTTTTTTTTTTAAATCATTGAAAAATAAAAGAGAAAAACCTAAACACATAACCCTAATCCAAAGGTTAGGGGTAAAAAAAAAATGCGTTGGTTACCGCTGCATTTTCTATTGCTAGCTAAGGGTAACCGAAGCAGCTACTGGCTGTTAACCCCCACTGCTTGGTGTTATTTTCTCAGGCAATGGAATATCCAGGGAAACCCTTTTTTAATTTTTATTTTCCAAAAAACGAAAAAAAAAATTAACGTACGCTTTGCCATATTTTTGCATGCTAGCCAGGTCCAGCAGGCAGGAACGGGCTGCCCCCAACCCCCAGCTGTCTATTTGTACCCAGCTGGGAACCAAAAATATAGGGAAGCCCTTTTTTTAATTATTTCATGAATTTCATGAAATAATTAAAAAAAAAAAAGACGTGGGCTTCGCCCAATTTTTATGTCCAGCCAGGTACAACTAGGCAGCTGGGGATAGGGATCTGCAGTGCAGGTTGGCCCAAGCTTTCTGGGCCCCTCCTGCTGCAAATTGCAGTCCGCAGCCACCCCAGAAAATGTCGCTTTCATAGAACGCTATCTTCTGGCGCTGTATCCAACTCTTTCAGCAGCCCTGGTGTCGGGTGGCATGCTGGGTAATAAGGGGTTAATACCAGCTTTGTTTTACCACCTGGTATTAATCCTGAGATTCTTAATGTCAGGCCAAGTTTGACCCGGCCATTAAGAATCTCCAATAAACGGGTAAAAAAAAGACACCACACAGAGAAAAAATACTTTATTATAAATAAATACACAGACACACTTAGGAACTCTATCTTTATTACTCTCTCTCAGCCCTCCACAATCCTGGTCTTCTGTCTTCTTCAACCCATGCAGCTCTGCTATGTCAAACAGCACAAGGAGGAAGAATGCTGCTCCTCCACATGCTGTGTAATCGAGCAGAGGCTGCGGCGGGTTGGTAGGCGGTGACGTCACCGCTGCCACCGTTGCCATAGTAACCTATTGAGCGGATTACTATAGCAACGGTGATCTCCGATCAGCTGATTCCCAGCGCCGCTATTTAGCGGCTCCTGCATAAGCTGCTGAATAGCTGCGTCAGTAAACAAGGAGTTAACTCCTGCGGCTCCAGCAGGAGCCAGTGCATAATCGCCCTGATAATCAGGTGATCAGAGATCACCAATGCTGTAGTAACCCGCTCGGTTACTATGGCAATGGTGGCAGCAGTGACGTCACTTCTCCTAGTACCTACACTACCTAAGACGCACACTTAATCTGTCCCTGGCTCAGCAGCACCTCCCCTACACTAGCTGACTGTGGATCACACTGTCGAGCACAGCGCCATCAGCTGTCATATAGAGCTGATGACACTGTGCGGCCAGCCAATCACTGTAATGCCACAGCCATGTTGGTTGTGGCATTACAGTGTGTGACAGCCAATCCTTGCATGTGAGCTGACTCTGTAAATACCGCCCACATGCAGGGAGGGGGAGCCGAGCATCTGCCCAAGCTTCTCGCCGGTACTCGGAGCTTGCCGAGTATCCCGAGCACTGAGATGCTCGGGCGAGCACCGAGTAGCGGTGAGCATGCTTGCTCAACCCTAGTCATCAGTTTAGATGAATTTGAGTTATGCCAATAAATGTGTAATCTTATTTCTATAAAAAAATTGCTGGTCATGTAAGCTTCTGCACTTCTGATCATGCGCAATGAACCTCTCTGAACCCAGGACGCCTACACCCGACTTTAGAGACTCAATCTGAGTCGACAAAGCTGCGCACATGTGCAAGATTTCCCAGAGCTGGCAGGGATGCCGGCTCGTGGATATCATATTATTGACACGCCCCACCAGGGCCAGTTTGGGGGACACTCAGAACCGGGCTGCAGTTCTGTTTTAGGGAAGTCACGGCAGCAGGGCCCGACTCCGTGACCCTGGCGGTGTCATTTAAAATAAATTGGGGAATGATGAATCATGACGCCACCTGTGGTCTTCGACCAGGTGCAGCTGACGTTGCTGGACGGGACCGCTAGGGTAGATGGTATAGCTCCCCACAGGTGGAGATTGGACCCCAGGGAAACCGTAGGCAGTTGTTAGCCGGCAGGATGTTTGGATAGTATGGGGCTGGCGGCTCAGGCAATGAATCCAGTACACAGCGAGATGCAGTCATAAGTTTTTTACTCACAGTTGTCAGTTCCAGATTATTACGTCCTGACGGTCAAATACTGCCCTTGGAGTGCTGAGTCCTGCGGTGACATGATCCAGCCAATCCCCAGGTAATTCAGAGACACAAGACCGGTGTACCTTTCTGTGTCCCTTTCCTGGTCATCTTCCTACACTGGCTTCGCACTCCTGCCCTTCGTCTCACACACAGTTCCCTGAGCCGGTGTCCGCAGACCCTGTTTTGGGAGGCTCTTCTGCCTAATCCCCTGGTCCACTATGGTCACCTTTTCAGTGGATTCACGTGTGGTTGTGGCTTCGGCGCATGAAGTTACCTCAACCTCCGGTTTTCCTAGCTGAGCCTGGTTGTTCTCCCCTAGTCTAGCGGCCGGTCCCCTTTGCGGCCAAATCTCTCCACACCGGTGCAGATCTCTCACTCCCTGTGGCTCTAGGACCCCTTCTTCCTTTCTTCCTCCTTGCCTTAGGATGAGCTCCTCCGGCTCCAGTCCTCAGTACCTCTCCCCTCCTCTTCTTACTTCGTTCTGTGCTCCGTTCCAAGTATCCACCCACTAACTAACCCCACCTCCAGACTGGCTCCGGGACTGTGCTCTCTGTAAGGAGCAATCTCGCCCTAACCATGGCCTGAAGTGGTGTAGCTATACTAAGAGTATGTGTGTGTAACGATCTATGTGCTTCTTCTTACCAGGGAATGGGGTCCCACACCTCTGGCTGAGGTGCAGTACCTCTGTGGCAACTGGACTCTCAGGGGCGCCACATTACCATGCCCACAGGGGCATGATAACATGGAAAAAGAGCCGACTAGTCTGGGAAAACAAAACCCCATCAACTAGTCAAAGGGCTAATTAGCAATGAATGCAGCCTTTAAATCAGTTTTTAAATATTGTTTTTAGTGAATAACATTACACAGGGCTGGTTAGGTAGGGATTTTTGTCATACAGATATGAATCTTGCTGGATTCGAGGGCATAGGGGACCTGACAGGTTTCTTTTAACATTGCAGTGCTTTAATTTTTTTTTCAGGAGATAACTGTTTATAACTATGCTTGTTCTTAAAGGGGTTTACCACAGCTCCTTCTCAATCTTTCCCCCCAGTAAACTAATAACACCTATTCTCACTTCATATGCTGATGCCGTTCCAGTGCTTCCAGCACTGCCTCTAGTGGGGATCACATGTCATTGTTATGTCAAGCAATCCTTGCGGCCAATCAGTGCTGGCTTCACTATCTCCTCCTTTGGACAAATCAAGTCCAGAGAAAGTGAGAGAGCAGGCATAGCTTTGTCTTACTATGGATGTCTGATTTGTTTGAAGGCGGTGAGTGTGAAGCCAGTGCTGATTGGCTGCTGAAATTCTGTGACATAACATGACCTGGGTTCTTAGGAAAAGAAGGGAAATCCCAGGGTTCACAGGGAGTGCAGCAAGCACCTGTGACTCATTCCATGGCCCAGGAGCTAGAGTGGAGGGAGACCATTGAAAGGAGACTAACAGAAAGGACCGCCGGTCACGACCTCCGAAGTACCTGGGATCAACAGGAGCCCATTACAGGATCAGTACTTTCTAATGGCTGCATGTGGGAGCAGTGAGTAAAGAGACCTTGAACTACACCGCTTGTGTCATCCCGTTACTGCTGGCGCCCACATCATCGGGCCCCCAGTGCTATCAGCGTTTGAGAAACTACCACCTCCATCATCCTCGCTAGGGCACAGCTCTGCCTGTGGAGAGCTGAACCATCTGAGCTGCGTAGTCATCCGCCCGAGCAGAGAAGTCCCGCAGCAGCGGCTCATATTTTCCGCACACCACAGGTGGCATCACGAATAACAACCCCCATCTTCCCCATCCCAAATCATTTTATTGACACTTGGGGTCACAGAACCGAGGCCACCACTGTGTCCAAGGAGAACCACTGCGGCCCGACAACGAGTAACCCCCGACCCTGTGGGCGTATCAACTTGGCGTTACAAACAGGATTTCGTGCCCAGAACCGCGGGTACTGTGCACCTAAGGACTGTGAACTGAGAGACTGTACACTGGCAGCCATTGAAAATGACAGATGCCATGTGTAATCACCCCTCTTGGTGTGTCCATCCTTCGTGGTCTGGGTGACATAATGGTGCACAGTGCTATGCCTGCCCACCCATGCAAGAGGGGAGAAACAAAACCTAGCGAGAAAAGCAGTCCGACCCCCCTGGAGAGTGCATAAGAATGGGCTGACTGAGCAGCCATAGACCAGATGTAAGATGGCGGAGCCAGCTGCCCTGTTCATCCCGAGGAACCACTGGTGACACGACCCGTAATCACCCCTGAATTGTTGGAGTAAGAAGTGAGGCGGTTGCGAGCACAGTTGCTGGAGCTGTAGGGGGAACCATCCGGAGGTGGCAGGAGACCCTGATGGGAGCGACTGCGATGCCGGCCTCAGAGGGGAAGGAACCTGGTACCGAAGAGGTGCGTGGAGCGGCAGCACCTATGGTCCTGGAAGCCGGTGGCAGTGACCTGGTGGGACTGTTGGCGGAGCCTCCGGCTGTAGCAACTGCCCGCAGCAGATCAAGCATGGCCTTGGATGCGATGGTCGACAAAGAAACAGGCCTGCAAGCTCCCCTGAAACCCACCGTCACGGCAGAAGCAAATAGGTTGGCCTGTGAATGGCAACTCCTGGAGCTGCTCGCGGAGGAATCTGGCTACCAAACAACGGAGCCGTCGGCAGTGACCCTCAGCCCAGGGGCCGCTAAGCCATGGCGTAGTGATCCGTTTTGACCTGGAGCGGAGGTGGGGGTTCATTGGTGATGACCAAAGACATTTTTATTTCCCAGAGGGACGTAAAATCCCAGCTCAGCCGAGGACACCCGGACCGTGACATTTACCCGGGCGACCTCGTCACCTACACCTGGCAAAGAGGTGAGAGGGGGTGGTATGCCCTGGACATACAGGTTGATCAGGTGCGGGAAAACAGGGACTGTGAGGAGGAAATGGACATGGATCGTGGTACCGGAGGACCTTGTGACCAGGAGACTCAGAACATGGTGTCAATATCTTACCTGCGACCCCGGTAAACTGGAGATGTGGGATTACCTGGTCCCTCTAAATAGTTTTGATTGAAAGAACTGCATAGGAAACGATAACTATTTAATGGACAGCTGGGCCATCGGACTTGGTATGGCCAGGACTCTATTTGTAAATATGTTGCACCAGTTGTGCACCCTACCAGAATTAGTAAGACCTGAAAACCTGTCTGTGTGCTGAAGAGGAGAAGAAGGATCCGAAACGCTCTGAGCACATCTAGAGCCTACGTTGGGGGTTAAGGGCAGGTCCCCCATACAATTGCTGGTTATATATTGCACTTATTATGCCAATGTTTTATATGTGATGTGAAAAGAAAGTATTATGTGATACGCAAAGTGAAAGTTGTAATGCAAAGCGAAAGTCTTATTGCACAAGTGAATGTGATGGTACAATGAGAAAGGAACATGCGTGTGCCTTACAGTGAATGTTTTATGTCCAAGTTTTATGCAGTGAAAACCAGTTCCTGTGAAAAATGTGAAATGTATAATGTTTGCAACGTTTAAGAGTCCGTACCCTCCATAAAGGGAAGAAAAGTTGTTGTTGATAGGTAAAACCAATATTGCAGTTTCCACTTAATTGCCTTTTTACAGCCCACGGACGTGCTGTGATTCACTGTGGGGTATGTGGCACCCCTGTGGCTTCAGGCGCCACAGGGTACTGCACCTCACTTAAGGTACAGTATTCATTTTGGATACGGAGGAGGTCGTAGCTAGTAACAACCACAACCACACTCACTAATACATAACACGGGGGTTCTGTCACTGGGACTAGGGTAGGTGCTGGGGTAGCCATGACGAGGTATGGGACCTCATGCCCTCTAGTCAGGAACCAGGGAGGCGGGGCACCCACAGGGGGAAGTTAGGAGCCATCGACACACAATAGGCTGTCTGCACCGGACGGTGTCTGTGTGAGGTAACACTTGTGAGGAGCAGCAGACCACGAACAGTTCGGGGCCCGTGGTCTGGAGCTGGTGACTCGACTCTGGTTCTTAGGAAATGAAGGGGAATACCAGGGTTCACAGGGAGTGCAGCAGGCACCCGTGACCCGTTCCATGGCCCATTACTGCCGGCACCCATGCCATCGGGCCCACAGCGCTATCAGCATTTGAGAGACTACCACCTCCATCATCCTCTATGGGGCACAGCTCTGCCTGTGGAGAGCTGAACCATCCGAGCTGCGTAGTCATCCGCCCCAGCAGAGAAATCCCGCAGCGGCGGCTCATATTGGCCGCACACCACAGGTGGTGTCACGAACAACTACCCCCATCGTTCCCATCCCCAGCCATTTTATTGACACTCGGGGTCACAGAACCGGGCAAGGCCACCGCAGCGTCCCAGGGAAAGCACCACGGCCTGGCGACGAGTAACCCCCGACCCCGTGGGTGCGTCATATCAACCCAAGAAGAAAAGCAAAAGACCTTGTGTAGATGCTGAAGGAAGCTAGCAAGATTGCGTCATTATCCACCGTGAAATTAGTACTGTATAAACATGGGCTGAAAGGCCACCCTGCCAGAAAGAAGCCATTATTCCAAAAGAAACATAAAATAGCCAGATTAATGTTTGCAAATGCACACAGGAACACAGAGCTTAATTTTTGGAGACATGTCCTGTGGTCTAATGAAACTAAAATTGAATTGTTTGGCCCTAATAGCCATCGATAGGTTTGGTGGTAAAAGGGAGAAGCTTTGAAGCCTAAGAACACCATCAAAACCATGAAACACGGGGGTGGCAGCATCATGTTGTGGGGTTGTTTTCCTGCATAAAGGACTGGTGCACTTTACAAAAGGATGGCATCATGAGGAAAGAAGATTATGTGGCAATACTTAAGAAGCATCTCAAGACATCAGCCAGGAACTTAAAGTTTGGGCAGAAATGGGTCATCCAAATGGAGAATGATCCGAAGCACACTGCCAAACTGGTTACAAAGTGGCTTAAGGATAGCAAAGACAATGTTTTGAAGTGGCTATAACAAACCCCTGATCTCAATCCTATTGAAAATTTATGGGCAAAGTTGAAAAGGCAGGTGTGAGCAAGGCAACCTACAAATATAGCTCAGTTACACCAGTTCTGTCAGGAGGAATAGGCCCAAATTCCTACCAACTATTGTGAGAAGCTTGTGGAAGGATGTCCAAAACGTTTGACCCAAGTCATACAGTTTAAGGGCAATGGTACTAAATACTAATGAAATGTGTGTAAACTTTTGACTTTGCAGAAAGTAATAAAAATGCCTTAAAACATTCTCTCTCTCATTATTCTGGCATTTAGCAAATATAAATAATTTTGATTCCTAACTGACCTAAAACAGGAAAGGTTTATTCTGATTTCATGTCAGATAGTGAGAAAAACACTGGCTTGACAAAGAACAGTCTGCATTCGAAATGCTGTCACGCTCCCCGGGTCCTCGGCTCCCCTTCCCGGGTCCTCTGTTCCGCTCCCCGGGTCCTCAGCCCCGCTCCCCGGCTCACCTGCCACGCTCCCCGCTCTCCAGCCTCCGGTGCCCGTCCTTCCCAGGTCCCCTGGTCTCCGATCCCGGCGCCCGACGGCTTCCCAGGCCCTGGCCGGCTCCCCTGCGTCCTCCTCTCAGCTTCCTTCCCTGGCTTCTGGCACCCGGGCCGCGCGCATGCGCATTAGGGCGCGCGCGCGGTCACTGACCCTTTCTTAAAGGGCCAGCGTCCATTAACAGGAAATGAGGCTAAACAGGTACAGGGTATAAAGGGGTTTATTGTCCAAGGGGGCGGGGCCTGATCTTCGTGTTTCCTAAGCTAGGAGTCAGGTCTCCTGGTGTCTCTGTGCATATACTCACCTATCTCTCTTGTAGAGCCGTGCCTGCCTCGCCATCCAGTCCTGCCGTATCCTGAACCCCGAACGCTGTCCATCTGCCATCCTGACAGTCCGCACCATCTCGGATCCCTGCGGTGACCCGTCATCTCGCTTCAAAGGTTCCGGACCCCGCCTGACATCATCTCGGCTTCCGAACCTGAGCTGCGTCACCCGGACTACCACCCTTGACTCCGTGGTCCCAGGGACTTCTCCGCTATACTCGTGTGCACGGACTGTTCTGCTGTTTATAGTGTTCCAGCTACCGGACTCTTTACTACCATCTAGGAGTTCGGCCCAGTGGATCCACCTCCTGGGTCTGCCCGTCCACCTGGCCGTGACAGTAAGATCAGGCCATGGATCCCGCTGCAGCACTAGCAGCCGTACAGGAGGAACTCCAACGCCAGCGTGAGACTCAGACCCGCATGCTGCAATTCATGTCTTCTGTGGACGCCCGCCTGAACACGCTACAAGCGGCAGTCACGTCTTCAGCATCGCGGGCTTCCACTAGTCAATCCACGGATCCAGCTCCTGTGGCGACTTCTTCAGATACCACCAGACTTCGGTTGGCTTCACCACCCCGGTACGCCGGAGACCCCAAGACCTGCAGGGGATTCTTAAACCAATGCTCCCTCCATTTCACGCAGCTGCCGCATTTGTTTGCCTCCGACCAAGCCAAGGTCGCCTTCTTCATGTCCCATCTAGAGGGTGAGGCACTGGCGTGGATGAACCCCTTGTGGGAGAAGGGGGATCCTGTGACCACGAACATCCAGGAGTTCCTGCAGGCATTCCGTGGTACCTTTGATGAGCCCGGACGCGCCTCCGCGTCTGCTTCGTCTCTTCTCCGGTTACGTCAGGGGACTCTGACGGTGGGTCAATACGCGATCCGGTTTCGCACCCTGGCCTCAGAACTCGGGTGGAACAACGAGGCCCTAACCGCCGCCTTCTGGGAAGGACTCTCAGGGCGAATTAAAGACGAGCTGGCGGGTCGTGACGTACCGACCACCCTGGATGCCCTGATTGCCCTAGTGACTCGAGTGGACATTCGCTTTCAGGAGCGATCCAAGGAAGTGTCCCGTGAGAGACGTCCGGTATGGCATTCCTCTCCTCCGCAGAAACCCTCCGTACTTCAGTCATCGACAGCTGGGGCTCCCGTCCACGAGCCCATGCAGATCGACCGAGTGCGTCAGTCTGAACAACGTCGAGCAGAGCGGCTCGCCAAGGGTCTCTGCTTTTACTGCGGTGAGGGCACACACCTGCTACGCTCCTGTCCAGAGAGGCCGGGAAACTCCAAAGCCTAGGGTTGGTAGCAGAGGCCACCCTAGGTGCTGGGACTCTCTCTGACCCGGTTACATGGACAGTGCAAGTGACAACGGGAGAGACGCGGTTCACGGCTGATGCCTACCTCGATTCCGGGGCAGCAGGCAATTTCATCCAGCAGGCCACGGTGGACAAGTACCGGGTGCCTGTTATTCCACTCGACAAGCCCCTAGCGATTGCCTCGGTGGATGGGAGACCCCTCTCTGACACCATCTCCTGGATCACCAGGCCGGTCGAACTGCGTATCGGTGCCCTTCACACCGAGAACATCTCTTTCTACGTCCTCCCACACATGTCCCACCAGATCCTGCTGGGACTTCCATGGTTGCGGACACACGAACCATCAGTTAGCTGGGGCACTGGCGAAATCACCCGATGGGGCTCTTCGTGTCATGAGAGGTGCCTAAAGTCCATACAACCCATCCGACGACCTCCGGTTCCAGAGAACCTACCGGGGCTGCCCTCGGCCTATTGGTCCTTTGCAGATGTCTTTGATAAAAAGGAATCCGAGGTACTGCCGCCACATCGTCCATACGATTGTGCCATCGATCTGCTCCCAGGAACAACACCACCACGAGGACGGATATATCCTTTATCTCCAGCCGAAACAAGGGCCATGTCTGCTTACATCTCAGAGAGCCTGGCAAGGGGGTTCATTCGGAGATCCTCCTCTCCTGCTGGAGCAGGTTTCTTCTTTGTCAAGAAGAAAGAGGGCGACTTACGCCCATGCATAGACTACCGGGGTTTGAATCAAATCACCGTAAAAAACAAGTACCCTCTGCCGCTCATTCCCGAATTGTTTGACCGGCTTAGAGGAGCTCGTGTGTTCACCAAGCTGGATCTTCGGGGTGCTTACAATCTGGTACGCATCCGCTCTGGTGACGAATGGAAAACCGCGTTCAATACGCGCGATGGACATTATGAATACTGCGTGATGCCCTTCGGCCTGTGTAACGCTCCTGCCGTCTTTCAAGAACTGGTGAACGACGTGTTCCGGGACCTTCTCTACATCTGTGTGGTAGTGTATCTAGATGACATCCTTGTCTTCTCTCCGGACCTCCAAACCCACAGAGACAACGTACAGCTGGTTCTACAAAGACTGAGAGAGAATCGTCTGTACGCAAAGCATGAGAAGTGTGTCTTTGAGCAGTCTTCTCTCCCCTTTCTGGGGTACATCATCTCTGATACTGGACTGCAGATGGATCCCAAGAAGGTCTCCGCCATTCTCAACTGGCCTCCTCCTTCTGGACTGAAGGCAATCCAACGCTTCCTGGGATTCGCCAACTACTACCGCCAGTTTATCCCTCACTTCTCTGCCTTGACTGCTCCTCTCTCCGCTTTGACTAAGAAGGAGGCTAATCCAAAGGACTGGTCACCTGCGGCTGACGCCGCGTTTGGCTCTCTGAAGCGGGCTTTTGCTTCCTCTCCTGTACTTCACCGTCCGGAGTTAAACCGCCAGTTCACCTTGGAGGTGGATGCCTCCTCCTCAGGAGCCGGAGCAGTGCTCATGCAAAAGTCCTCCTCCGGGAAGATGGTGACTTGCGGATTCTTCTCCAAGGGCTTCTCAGCGCCTGAACGCAACTACACCATCGGTGACCGAGAGCTCTTGGCAGTCAAACTGGCTTTGGAGGAATGGCGCTACCTCCTGGAAGGTGCAGTGTACCCCGTGATTATTTACACGGACCACAAGAACTTGGAATACCTACGGTCCGCTCAGCGTCTGAACCCACGGCAAGCCAGGTGGTCCCTATTCTTTGCCAGGTTTGATTTCCAGCTTCACTTCCGACCCGCGGACAAGAATGTACGCGCTGATGCCTTGTCCAGGTCTTTCATGCCCATGGAGCAGGAGGAAGAGACTACCCAACCCATCATTTGTCCTAGTAAAATCATTCCGGTGGCCCCTGTCACCCTGGCCCAGATACCGCCCGGGAAGACCTATGTCTCCGAGGTAGACAGGAAAAAAGTGTTACACTGGGGTCATGCCTCGAAAACAGCCGGTCATGCTGGTCAGAAAAAGACATGGGGTGCGATTGTACGTCATTACTGGTGGCCATCCCTTCGCACGGACGTCGCTGCTTTTGTATCCGCCTGTTCCTCTTGTGCCAGGAACAAGACGCCCAAACACCTCCCATATGGCCATCTTCTGCCTCTGCCGATACCCTCAGTTCCGTGGCAACACATAGCAATGGACTTTATTACGGACTTGCCATTGTCCTCCGGACACACAGTCATATGGGTCGTGGTGGACCGGTTCTCTAAAATGGCTCATTTCGTCCCTATGGCTGGACTGCCCTCTGCTCAGGAACTCGCGGACGCCTATATACAACACATCTTCCGCTTGCATGGCTTTCCATTACACATCGTATCCGACAGAGGAACTCAGTTCACCTCCCGCTTCTGGAGGGCTCTCTGTAAACATCTGGGAGTGACTCTGGACTTTTCATCTGCATACCATCCTCAGTCTAATGGCCAGGTAGAGAGGGTCAATCAAATCTTGACCTCTTTCTTACGTCACTATGTTAACGCCCATCACGACGACTGGTCCGCTCTTCTTCCTTGGGCTGAATTCTCCCACAACCACCACATCAGTGAGTCGTCCTCCAGCTCTCCCTTCCATGTCGTTTACGGACTTCAGCCTTCCATCCCATTGCCTGTATCCCCTTCTTCGGATGTCCCTGCTGCAGATACAGTAGCCCGTGACTTTGCAACCATTTGGGACTCTGTCAAAGCGTCCCTTGGGCGTGCTTCCCTGCGGATGAAAAGACACGCAGACAAGAAACGTCTGGACCCTCCGTGTTTCTCTCCTGGAGATCTCGTCTGGCTTGCTTCCCAGTACGTCCGCCTGAAGATACCATCATACAAGCTGGGTCCTCGCTACATTGGGCCGTTTAAAGTCCTCAACAAGATCAATGAGGTCTCCTACAAACTACAGCTCCCGGCCACGATGAGGATACCCAACTCATTCCACGTCTCCCTGCTCAAGCCGGTTGTCCTTGGTCCCTTCTCCGCTGCTGCCAGTCCGGCTCCTCCACCTATTGCCGATGACGACATCTATGCGGTAAGGGATATCGTGGCCATGAAGACCGTACGAGGTCGACAGTTCTTCCTGGTGGACTGGGAAGGGTATGGTCCTGAGGATAGGTCCTGGGAGCCCAGGGAGAACGTAGGCACTCCTCTGATCCGTGCCTTCATGTCCCGGTTGCGGGGAGGGGGGTGTGGGTGGGGGGTACTGTCACGCTCCCCGGGTCCTCGGCTCCCCTTCCCGGGTCCTCTGTTCCGCTCCCCGGGTCCTCAGCCCCGCTCCCCGGCTCACCTGCCACGCTCCCCGTCCTTCCCAGGTCCCCTGGTCTCCGATCCCGGCGCCCGACGGCTTCCCAGGCCCTGGCCGGCTCCCCTGCGTCCTCCTCTCAGCTTCCTTCCCTGGCTTCTGGCACCCGGGCCGCGCGCATGCGCATTAGGGTGCGCGCGCGGTCACTGACCCTTTCTTAAAGGGCCAGCGTCCATTAACAGGAAATGAGGCTAAACAGGTACAGGGTATAAAGGGGTTTATTGTCCAAGGGGGCGGGGCCTGATCTTCGTGTTTCCTAAGCTAGGAGTCAGGTCTCCTGGTGTCTCTGTGCATATACTCACCTATCTCTCTTGTAGAGCCGTGCCTGCCTCGCCATCCAGTCCTGCCGTGTCCTGAACCCCGAACGCTGTCCATCTGCCATCCTGACAGTCCGCACCATCTCGGATCCCTGCGGTGACCCGTCATCTCGCTCCAAAGGTTCCGGACCCCGCCTGACATCATCTCGGCTTCCGAACCTGAGCTGCGTCACCCGGACTACCACCCTTGACTCCGTGGTCCCAGGGACTTCTCCGCTATACTCGTGTGCACGGACTGTTCTGCTGTTTATAGTGTTCCAGCTACCGGACTCTTTACTACCATCTAGGAGTTCGGCCCAGTGGATCCACCTCCTGGGTCTGCCCGTCCACCTGGCCGTGACAAATGCGTTGTCGATTCTTTGGCTTTCTTAGCTTCAATCATCATTTGTGTGTATGTGTACAATTTGTCTGGATTTTAATTGAATAAATTAAGTGCATGTAAACTGGTTTCACCTATCTATCTATCTATCTATCTATCTATCTATCTATCTATCTATCTATCTATCTATCTATCTATCTATCTATCTATCTATCTATCTATCTATCTATCTATCTATCTATCTATCTATCTATCTATCTATATCTATCATCTATCTATCATGGTGGCTCAGTGGTTAGCTCTGCAGTCTTGCAGCACTGGAGTCCTGGGTTCAGATCCCACCAAGAACACCATCTGCAACGAGTTTGTATGTTTTCCCTGTGTTTGCGTGGGTTTCCTCCAGGTTGTCCGGTTTCCTCCCACACTCCAAAAACATACAGATAGGGACCTTAGATTGTGAGCCCCAATGGGGACAGTGTTACCAATATATGTAAAGCGCTGTGGAATTAATAGCGCTATATAAATGAATAAATATTATTACCTATCTAGTATTTATATATCTATCAATCATTTTACACATCTTTTCATATATGAAAAGCCATTCATTTATTTATCATGCATTTTTTTTCCACTACTAGCCATAAAGATGTCACATGCATGACACATGGATGTCACATGGATGTCACACATGCACACACGAATGGCACACAGATGACACAAGGATCACACACATACAGTGCCTACAAGTAGTATTCAACCCCCTGCAGATTTAGCAGGTTTACACATTCGGAATTAACTTGGCATTGTGACATTTGGACTGTAGATCAGCCTGGAAGTGTGAAATGCACTGCAGCAAAAAAGAATGTTATTTCTTTTTTTTTTTTTTTTTTTAAATTGTGAAAAGTTTATTCAGAGGGTCATTTATTATTCAACCCCTCAAACCACCAGAATTCTGTTTGGTTCCCCTAAAGTATTAAGAAGTATTTCAGACACAAAGAACAATGAGCTTCACATGTTTGGATTAATTATCTCTTTTTACAGCCTTTTCTGACTAATTAAGACCCTCCCCAAACTTGTGAACAGCACTCATACTTGGTCAACATGGGAAAGACAAAGGAGCATTCCAAGGCCATCAGAGACAAGATCGTGGAGGGTCACAAGGCTGGCAAGGGGTACAAAACCCTTTCCAAGGAGTTGGGCCTACCTGTCTCCACTGTTGGGAGCATCATCCGGAAGTGGAAGGCTTATGGAACTACTGTTAGCCTTCCACGGCCTGGACAGCCTTTGAAAGTTTCCACCCGTGCCGAGGCCAGGCTTGTCCGAAGAGTTAAGGCTAACCCAAGGACAACAAGGAAGGAGCTCCGGGAACATCTCATGGCAGTGGGGACATTGGTTTCAGTCAATACCATAAGTAACGTACTCCACCGCAATGGTCTCCGTTCCAGATGAGCCCGTAAGGTACCTTTACTTTCAAAGCGTCATGTCAAGGCTCATCTACAGTTTGCTCATGATCACTTGGAGGACTCTGAGACAGACTGGTTCAAGGTTCTCTGGTCTGATGAAACCAAGATCGAGATCTTTGGTGCCAACCACACACGTGACGTTTGGAGACTTGATGGCACTGCATACGACCCCAAGAATACCATCCCTACAGTCAAGCATGGTGGTGGCAGCATCATGCTGTGGGGCTGTTTCTCAGCCAAGGGGCCTGGCCATCTGGTCCGCATCCATGGGAAGATGGATAGCACGGCCTACCTGGATATTTTGACCAAGAACCTCCGCTCCTCCATCAAGGATCTTAAGATGGGTCGTCATTTCATCTTCCAACAAGACAACGACCCAAAGCACACAGCCAAGAAAACCAAGGCCTGGTTCAAGAGGGAAAAAATCAAGGTGTTGCAGTGGCCTAGTCAGTCTCCTGACCTTAACCCAATTGAAAACTTGTGGAAGGAGCTCAAGATTAAAGTCCACATGAGACACCCAAAGAACCTAGTAACTTGGAGAAGATCTGCATGGAGGAGTGGGCCAAGATAACTCCAGAGACCTGTGCCGGCCTGATCAGGTCTTATAAAAGACGATTATTAGCTGTAATTGCAAACAAGGGTTATTCCACAAAATATTAAACCTAGGGGTTGAATAATAATTGACCCACACTTTTATGTTGAAAATTTATTAAAATTTAACTGAGCAACATAACTTGTTGGTTTGTAAGATTTATGCATCTGTTAATAAATCCTGCTCTTGTTTGAAGTTTGCAGGCTCTAACTTATTTGCATCTTATCAAACCTGCTAAATCTGCAGGGGGTTGAATACTACTTTTAGGCACTGTATACATGGATGGCCAAATGGATATACAAACGGATCTTGCAACACATGCGTTTTTTGCACGGACGTGTGAAGAATGCCTTAAGTTGTGTCTGGACACTGGGACATGATGATGCACTCCTAGATTCTCAGCCTCACACAGTATTTACTATGTAGCAGCACTCTCACCTCACTGATTGACAGGTCAGTGGCCGTGTACTAGAACAAATGCAATAGGGAGCTGCAAGGTATGGAAATCAAGCATGAGGCTGAAAAGCTCTAAGTGCATCGTCACACCCCAATGCACCTCCAGACACAACCTTATCCATGATTTCTTGGTGCTGGAGCAGCAGTTTAGGGACATAAATGGATCAACCAGCTTATTGCTTAAAGGCAACATGATTACTTTAATGGTTTTGGGAGGGGTTAAAATTTTCTGCCACCTTCCCTTTAATTCACTTTTGCTATGTTACCCTTTTTGCTGTTTAATATTTATGGAGTGCAGCCAAAATTGTGTCATAACAATTATCTAATGCCTTTGATAAATGACCAAGCCATTGCTGAAATTGTGGGGATCTTTTCCACAACTAATTTCACCATGCGGCATAATGAAATAAAAAGGGAATGATCAAATAGCTTTATTCATTGGTAATTAATGTCAACATCCGTAATCAGGAGAATGACGGAAATAATTGTATTTCCACAAACTAAGCAGCAATGATGTTTAGTATCATTCACTTTAATTATTTGTTTTCAAGCTTTACTGAAATAAAATCAAATACATTTTAATTACTTAGGTAATGGGAAAAAAGGGCAGCTAATTCCCGAGCACCAACGTCTCTGAAGGATGAATGTCTCATTACTGTAGAAGAGCAGCAAAACTTATCATCATTAGGGAATGCATTGCAAGCAAACAGTGGTCTGTAAAGGTAAGGAGCCAAACTGTGCGCTGGTCAACGGAGAACGCAGGCAAGCGCTGAACAACCGGTATATGTCTGAAAGTCCTTATTAGATATGTCTGAATTCATTGATATAAAGCATTCATCTACCTTTTGCAGCCATTTATTTCCACTAATCTGTTGAAAACAAACATTTTTTATTCCAAGTATTCATTATTTTTTTTTTTGTTTGCAGCATCCATTCCGTCCAATGTATTGTCATGGATACAGATCACCAACAAGCCCTGTGTAGGGTGCCGCTGTAATTAACCCCCAGGGGCAGAAATGCCATTATTGCAACCGGTACAGATGCAGAGATGCCCAAGAGGCAAGTAGGCCTACTTCCACCTCCGAAACATTAACCCCTTCACCCTCAGGTGATTTTCCGATTTTAATTTTTTGGTTTTTGCTCCCCTTTTTCCGAGAGCCATAACTTTATTTGTCTGTCAATATTGCAATATGAGGGCTTTTTTTGTGGGATGAATATTGAATAAAACCATTAGTTTTACCGTATAGTGCACTGGAAAACAGGAAAAAATCCAAGCACGGTGAAAATACAAAAAAAGTGAAATTGAACAATAGTTTTTGGGGTGTTTTATTTACCATGTTCACTATATGGACAAAATGATGCAGCCATATGATGCCTTACATCGGTACGAGTTCGTAGATACTAAACAGGTATACCATATTTTTCGCTTTATAAGACGCACCTGATTATAAGACGTCCCTCAGTGATGCCACATGTCCCGCATTGATGGCACATGTCTCATATTGCTGGCACATGTCTCCTATTGATGGCACACATCCGCTATTTATGGCACATGTCCCCCTGTGCTGGCACATGTCCCTTATTGCTGGCACATGTCCCCTATTGCTGGCACACATCCCCTATAGCTGGCACATGTCCCGTACAGCTGACACAGGTCTCCTATAGATGGTAAACGTCTCCTACAGCTGGCACAGGTCTCCTATGGATGACACACGGCCCACTGTGCTGCCCATGGTCCCCTATGGATGGCACACATCCCCCTGTGTTAGATATGGCCCCTATGGATGGCACACGTCCCCCTGTGTTAGATATGGCCCCCATGCTGCTGCCCATAGTAAAAGAAAAAAACTCTTTACTTACCTTCTCCAGCGCTGTCCTCCCTCGTGTCTCCCTCCGTGCTGCTGAGCTCCTGCACTTCCTGGCTCTCGGTGCTGGTCATGTGATCGGCACAGCAGAGTGACATCATCGTTGCATGCCTGATCACAGTGGCAGCAGCAGGAGACTGGGGAGACACGCTGGAGGAGGTAAGTGAAGAGTTTTTTATTTTACTATGGGCAGCAGCATGGGGACAATATCTAACACAGGGGGAGCATTGCCATCAAAGGGGGGTGCAGGCACATATAATATGCGCTGCTCCCCCAGCCCATCACCACGGTGCAGTTTCAGCACCACGGTGATGGACTGCAGCAAGGCATACTATATGAGTGAGAGCAGGAGATCTCCCGCTGCCTCCTGCAGCCTTCAACAGCCTCCAATAGCCTGCCTCAGCCTCCAGCACCGCTCCAGAGCTGCCCCCACCTCCCCTGGGCCCTGCAGTATATAATCCGTACATTCGAATTATAAGACAGACCCCTTACTTTCCCCCAAAATTTGGGGGAACAAAAGTGTGTTTTATAAAGCGAAAAATACGGTACTTTACTTTTATCTAAGAGGTGAAAAAAAATTCAGAAAGTTGTCCAAAAAAGAAAATAGCACAGTTTTTGCCATTTTACGACACCCACAGCGTTCCTATTTTTCGGGATCCAAGGCTCAGTGATGGCTTTTTTTTTGCGTATTGAGCTGGCATTTTTAATTATACCATTTTTGTGTAGAGGCGATGTTTTGATCGCCTGTTATTACATTTTAAAGAAATGTTGTGGCGACCAAAAAAAATAATTTTGGATTTTGGAATATTTTACTCTCCACGCTGTGTAATGATCAGAATAATTGATTTTATATTTTGATACATTGGGCATTTCTTAATGCGGTGGATAGCAAATATGTGTATTTTTACAAAAAAATTACTTTTTTTGTCATATTTTTTTAAAACTGTTTTTTAAAATTTTGTATTTATTTTACTTGTCCCCCTAGGGGACTTTATCACTACAAAGTCTTATCACCTGTGCATTTCTGCTGATCAGAGCAGCATCACTCTGATCAGCAGAATTGCTTATCTCCTGTGAGTGTCGGCTCTCCCAGAAAGTGAGTCATGGAAGCATCAGGGGTCATCAGCTGACTCTGCACTACCATAACAACACATTAGTGCCTGTGATCACTCCATGGGGCCGCTGATGGTGGTGGGGTATGGTACGATCCCTGCAATGGGCCTTAAAATTGCGCTGTCAATATTTGACAACGCGATCTAAGGGGTTAACAGGTGCGGGTGGATCTCTGATCCACCTGCAACTGTAAGTCACACATGGCTGCTGATCAGATCAGCAGACATGTGCAGGGATTACCGTGGGCTTTCCGCCGGAACCCACAGTAACCGTCCTTTGGTTGTAAAGGGGTGGAAGGGTTTTCCCACAAACAGTTCATCCTAATCAATAGATCTTGGAATAATTATAATTTCTACAATTGGATGAGATTAAAAAAAAATGTTACTCTGCTGAGATAATCTTATATATCTCATCCTGTACCTGTCTGTGCCTTCTATTGATTATGATTATTGTATGTGTCACTATTATGTACACCCCTTTCACATGTAAAGTGCCATGGAATAAATGGCGCTATAATATTAATAATAATAATAGTAATAATAATAATAATATGTGCCTTTGCTATGCACTGTGTATTGGCCGTGTCTGACCGCACAGTGACATGATCTGATTATACCACATCTACTGGACAGAGGAGGATGCAAAAGAGTATACATACAGGACATTATAGAATTGCAAATTATTCTTTCTTTGAGATAAAACATTTTTTACAAACAGGCAGGGAAATGTTTTACCTCACAAAAAGAATCGTTATGTTGCCCTGCTATTATATCTTTATACTCTATTGAGCCCTCCCCAGCCGAGGAGATGTGGTATAATCAGACCATGTTCATGTACGGTCAGACACGGACATTACACAGCACATGGCAGGGACACATATATAAGATTTTCTCAGCACAGGAACACTATTTTAAAACATTTCCAATTGTAGACATTTTTATTATTCTTATTATTGATAAAAAAGGAACTTTAAAATTATCTTTGTTCGTGAGAAAAACCCCTTTAGGCCTCCTTCACACGTCCGTGTGTCCGGTACGTGTTTGGACCATCTCCTCACGAGACATGAGCACACGTAGACCCTTTAAAATCAATGGGTCTGCGCACACGTGCGTGTTTGGCTGTGGACCATGTGTACGTGTGGCGCATACGTGTGCCCGTAGACATGTCTGTTTTTCTCCGGCATCACGGGTATCACACCGCCCACACACGGACCGCACGGATGTGATCCATGTGACACACACCGGAGAAAACACACGTGTTGGTAAAAAAAAAAAATCTATTCTCACCTGTCCCCAGTGCTGCAGTCTCTGCCGCTGCTGCCACTCGCTTCCGACCCCCGCTCATTATGCTCATCGCATGTTCACTCCACTGCGGGCCGGAAGCAGCAGCAGCGGGGAGTCGGCAGGACCGGAAACCGAAGATCAGCACCACGGACAGCAACGCCAGGGACAGGTGAGCAGAAAGTTCCCGATCTTTGTGTGTTATCACGGATAACACACGGAGAAGACACGTGTGCCATAAAAACGGCACATGGAAGGATACACGCACCTTTGACACATCTGTGAAAAACATGCATGCTTTTCACGGACGTGTGAAGGGGCCTTAAGCTGCTTTTGTCACTGACACAACTAGGGACCCATATGCTGTTGCCCTCTTGCACAGGGGCCATCTTCTGTCCCTCTCTAATATATTCTATTGAATGCTTGCTACAATAAGCATTATAACAGTTCTGTTGTTAGTTGTATTGAGGTGACTAAATCGTTCTTGTTTCAAAAAGTTTGTACATTTTTTTTAATTTGCAATGGGGGTTTAGGAAGGAGGTTAATAATTTTGATTACAAGTGTTAAAGGTCAGGTAGCAGAGGGGGATATAGTCCAAACAGGGCCTCTATGCAAGAACCATTTGTGAGCCCTTTGCAACCAGAGGTTCATCATAATGCACCCATTTATGTGTATGTGACAAAAGCTGCTTGCTGCTTTGGTAGTAGAAGTGGGCTCCCTTTTTTCTTGGGCTTGGGAACCAGTGTGACCGCACAAGCTGCAGCAATGATATGTCTGCATCTGTCAGGCAGACTCTTGGCGACTTTACCCCCCCTGCTGCCCTGATTGACAGGTCTCTGCCTAGTATCTGTAGGCAAAGACTTGGTAGTCACTGTCAGCGGCAGGGAGAAGCTGCCGTGTGCCTGCCTGTCTTACTAATCTACAGTGCAATCTCAACCCCCAGTGGCTTGGAAAGTATGTTTTTCTCTGAAACACCACAATATTTCAGATTCAAACATAACTAGCTGTGTTCATGCTGCCAGTTAATGATGGGCGAGCAGTACAATGCTCAGTACTCAGTACTCAAATTGATGAGTGAACACTATGATGCTCAGGTTCTCGTTACTTGAGTAGAGCAGGTCAGATGCACGGAAGTCCTCAATTCAAGTAACGAGTATAACGGAAGTCAATAATTGACCATTTCGGCTCTCCACCCACAAACAGCCAACCATAAACAGAGCATTTCCGCGGGGAGGGCAGATATTTTTTGGGACACACTACTTCCGAAATGTTGTTTTTACCTAGTGAGAACCATTTAGAGGATGCAAGTGACTCTCACTGGGGTGCCGGCTCCCATCATTCAGTGAAGGGAAAGCCAGCGCTTGTGTTCTATGTTTCATGAACGACACATCTGAGAACCCCCGATAGTCAAGCACTGTGGGTACCTGAGCACCCCGATGCGTGATCAAGTATCGAACAGTGCTGAGCACACTCACCCATCATTACTGCCAGGGCCTAATACTTGCTGCCCACAGATTGGGCAACATACACTACAGTTCAAAAGTTTAGGGTCACTTAGATATTTCATTATTTTTGAAAGAAAAGCACATTGTTTTCAATGAAGCTAAGATTAAATTAAACAAAAAATACTCTATACATTGTTAATGTGGTAAATGACTATTCTAGCTGAAAACGTCTGATTTTGAATACAATATCTACATAGGTGTATAGAGGTCTATTTCCAACAACCACCACTCCAGTGTTCTAATGGTACATTGTGTTTGCTAACTGTGTTATAAGGCTAATGAATGTTTAGAAGTCCCTTTAAAACCCTTGTGCAAGTATGTTAGCACAGCTGAAAACAGTTTTTCTGATTTGAGAAGCTATAAAAGTGACTTTCCTTTGAGCTAGTTGAGAATGTGGAGCATTACACTTGTTGGTTCCATTAAACTCTCAAAATGGCCAGAAAAAGAGAACTTTCATGTGAAATACGACAGTCTATTCATGTTCTTAGAAATGAAGGATATTCCACGCGAGAAATTGCCAAAAAACTGAAGATCTTCTACAACGCTGTGTATTACTCCCTTCAGAAGAGAGCACAAACAGGCTCTAACCAGAGTAGAAAAAGAAGTGGGAGGCCCTGCTGCACAACTGAGCAACAAGACAAGTACATTAGAGTCTTTAGTTTGAGAAATCGACACCTCACAGATCCTCAACTGGCAGCTTCATTAAATAGTACCCGCAAAATCCCAAAGTCAATGTCTACAGTGAAGACGCAACTCTGGGATGCTGGCCTTCCGGGCAGAGTGGTAAAGAAAAAAAGAAAAAGCCATACAGTATCTGAGACTGGCTAATAAAAGGAAAAGATTAATATGGGCAAAAGAACATAGACATTGGACAGAGGAAGATTAGAAAAAAGTGTTATGGACAGATGAATTGAAGTTTGAGGTGGTGGTTGGATCACACAGAAGAACATTTGTGAGACGCAGAACTACTGAAGAGATGCTGGAAGAGTGCCTGATGCCATCTGTCAAGCATGGTGTAGGTGATGTGATGGTCTGGGGTTGCTTTGGTGCTGGTAAAGTGGGAGATTTGTACAATGTAAAAAGGATTTTGAATAAGCAAGGCTATCACTCCCTTTTGCAACGCCATGCCATACCCTGTGGACAGCGCTTAATTGGAGCCAATTTCATCCTACAACAGGGCAATGACACAAAGCACACCTCCAAATTATGCATGAACTATTTAGGGAAGAAGCAGGCAGCTGGTATTCTATCTGTAATAGAGTGGCCAGCCCAGTCACCAGATCTCAACCCTATTAAGCTGTTATGGGAGCATCTTGACCGTATGGTACGCAAAAAGTGCCCATCAAGACAATCCAACTTGTGGGAGGGGCTTCTGGAAGCATGGGGTGAAATATCTCCAGATTACCTTCTCAAATTAATAGCTAGAATGCCAAAGGTCTGCAAAGCCGGAATTTCTGCATAGGAGCATTCTGTGACGAAAGCAAAGTTTGAAGGAGTAAATTATTATTTCAATTAAAAATTATTATTTGTAACCTTGTCAATGTCTGCACTATACTTTATTCATTATGCAACTCATTTCCTAAATAAAAGCATGATTTTTCATGGAAAAGACAAATTGTCTGGGTGACCCATACTTTTGAACTGTAGTGTATATCAGTAGAAAAGTTCACTTTAAAGCACAAAATTTCAAATAATGTGGCTTATTTATATCATGAAAAGGCTCATAATTAATACTAAAACTCAAAGCTTAATATGTTATAAGAGCATTCAAATGTGACACCATCTTCTAAAAAGCCAAAACACAGAATCATTGAATTGCTTACTTTAAAACATCCTTCCAAGGACCATGTCTTCTGTAGATGAGGCTTTCACAAGATGAATGGTGGGACCATCTTGAGGTTCTGCTGTAGTTATAACCTTTACAGAATACCCCATGTAGTTTTGTCTTAAAAACAAACAATCCTCTTAGAAGCATGAACACACCAGCCTTCTCCATGTGTGGCATAGAGTATGAAGCAGCAGAGATGTTAGCTTCCTCTTTCAGTTTGAGTCTATAGTTATTTTTACAATACAACTACATAGTTTCTCAATAGAGGCTTGCCTATGTATTTCCTAGAACTTTTTTGCAATCAGAATATAGTAAATTTAACTTTTTTTTCCTTGAGGAAACAATACATTCTACCTGATAAATGCATCAACTAAATGTTGATGCCTCTCACACCTCTCATCTTCTGAAACTCATGATGACGGCAACACCCTTGATCTGGTCTTCGCCCACCTCTGCTCCATCTATGACTTTGACAACTCACCTCTTCCCGTCTGTGACCACAACATCTTCTCCTTCAAGCTCACAAACCCTCGCTGACCGCAGCACGCTCCCACCTATCACACATTCAGAAACCTACAGGCCATTGACTCTCAGACACTTACAGACTCTATTCACTCATCACTGTCCCCTATCTCCTCACTTTCTTGTCCTGATCTGGCTATAAATCACTACAATGACACACTCAGAAGTACCCTAGACCAAGTAGTGCCCCTTACATTCAGAAAGACCAAGCAGAGTAAAACAGTCCCGCCTCACATCCCAAACTCGATTTCTCCAGCGATGCTCTAGGAGTGCTGATTGCCTATGGAGGAAAATCTGCACACCAGAAAACTTCATCCACTACAAGTTCATGTTAAGAACCTACAACTCTACCCTTCACCTCGCGAAACAGACCTACTTTACCACCCTTATTTCCTTACTATCCAACAATCCAAAAAAGCTCTTTGACACCTTTCACTCCCTCCTTAGTCCCAAAGTACAGACCCCCATCACAGATCTTCATGCTGTTAATCTGGCCTCGTATTTCACAGAGAAAATAGAAAACATTCGCCGAGAGATCAGCTCCCAGCCACCAAGCATCGGGATTCCCATCCCTCCCCACATCCCATCCGGATCAATCTCCACATTTGACCCAGTCACAGAGGAGGAAGTCCTCTGTGAATGATGAAGGCATTGATACTATGGACTGGTCTGCTCTTTCCTCAGACCTGAATCCTATCGAGCACATCTGGGTCATCATGTCTCGTTCCATCCACCAATGCCTCTTTGTGCTACAAACTGTCCAGAAGCTGACTGATGCTTTAATTCAGGTGTGGGAGGAGATCCGCCAGGAGAACATCTGCTGCCTCATATGTTTAGACATTGTAGGGAAGTCATAGAGGCACGTGGAGGCCACACAAACTTCATTTGCTTGTCTTGAGGCATTTCCACTGAAGTTAGATCAGCCTGTAATTTGATTTTCCACTTTGATTTTTAATATCATTACGAATCTAGACCTCCATGGGATAATAATTTTGATTTACATTGATCAGTTTTATATTTTACTGTTTTAATCGTATTCCTCTATGTAATGAATAAAGATTTGCAACTAGAATATTTCATTCATTGAGATCTATGAGGTGGTATTTTAGTGTTCCCTTTATTTTTTTTCAGTAGTATATACAAAGAAAAAATACAAAATAAAATAAAATAAGGTTTTACAACTGATTTACTAGTTGCATTTATTAATCGTAGGCGCCAGAACAATTCTGCTTTTTGTTGCTGCAACATAGCAAAAGAAAAAGGATTCAGGTTTGCAACTGTTTGACTATTTGCATTTAACAATCATAGGCACTGCAACAATACTGCTGACTGTTGCCTCAAATTACTTTCTGTTAAGGGGGAGAATTTAAAACAAAAATATGTAAGGTAATGAAACTTGGTACACAGATTCAACATAATGTATGTGTCAAAAATGTTAATCAGTAGAGATAAGCGAACCTGAAGTCCGATGTTCGAGATTCGGGTTTGAATACAGGCTACAAAAAGCAGAGTTTGGGGGTTTGAAGTTCGAGCGAGTTACAAGTGCAAACCACACAAGCGAGCAGCCCTGTGCTTGAGTATGATTGATGCTCATTCCTGCGCGAGCCACTTGCAGTGTTTCATGGGCTCGCCTGGTTGAAAAATCAGTGTGATCAGATGCAGTGTGCAAACACACAAAAAAAAAAATTGAAAAACATCGCCCACTCTCCCCCAGAAGTGTTCTGCTTATAGCTGGCTGCATGTGTGTGGAGACACAAACTGTAGAATTACTGACTTCCATTGATTTTCAGATCAAGTCAGGTCACAAACCAAATTTTATCTAAGGTTCAACTGCACACTTCGAACCAAACTTCCAAAGGTTTGCTCTTCTCTATCAAACAGTAACCAAAACATAACATGGACAATTGGCATGGTAGCTTGATAGGAAAAAAAATGTAGGAGCTACTAGCTGCCATCACTTCCACTGTAGGCAGTAACTGTCATGGTAATAGAAGTACCAAACACGCAGCTGACATTTGGCCTACTTTGCTACTGGCAAATGTATTAGTGAGGAGGAAGCTAAGGGTGTCATGGAATATTTTTCACATCACTCATGTAAATCACAGCAGGATGATGTAGTCTCTGACAGAGACACCATCAGCTGGTGTCAGTTTTCTTCCCAATCCTCACAATCCCACTTCTACTTCACCACACTATCTTGATTCGTGTCTGTGTTTCAGAGAACACTCTACTGTAGATGCCTGAAAGAAACAACTATGGGAAGGGACAATACATACATTTCATGACTCATTGAGTGAATGTTTTTAGCGTAATTGAGTCACCACTGCGGAAACAAGTGATGAAGTCTCTGTGATGGAAAGCTCATCTGTTTCAACTACAAGTTATCTGTTCTTTCTGTACGGCCTATGAATATTGCTCAACCTACATTATCCCATCTTTAACAGTCACAGGGTACATTGTTGATTCTACACATTTTTTTCATTCATGCAAGGTAAAATGCTGTCTAGAGGATAAAAATTTCAAAGCAAACATGTTGCTGGTGTGCATCAAACAGAAGCTTGCCTCTTGGCTGTCTATTCTCAAACTCCATGCATAGCCCATATTCTGAATTTAATTGTTCAACATTTCTTTCACAAATATACCCACTTGAGGAAGGTTATGGTTATGATCAGAAAACAGTTAACTCATTTCAAATGATCTTATATGGCAAAGCAAACTCTTCTTGTATTGCAATAACAAAATGATCTACCAAACTGCCAGCAGATTTTGACTTTGCCACCCACTGGAATTCCATGCTGCATATGTTGCAGCATTGAGGCTTGTAGCATTAATCGGTGATGGATTACATCATGCAGCAGGAAACTAGAGGTTTCTTGAGATCTGACATTGGCAGCCGATGCATATCATCTACTGAATCATTTTGAAGAGATGATAACATTTATCAGTAGGGACAGTGCGGAATCCACAATGTCACCATTGTATTGTCATCCAAAAACTATGAGGCATACTTTGTCCATGGGGTCTATTATCCACAACTTTGCTGTATATAGAAGAATAGTTTCCTATGAACACTGGCTACGGGCTGTCTTTCACAGGAGGACTATATTGACAGAAACAGGGGCCCATCAGCTGACCCCTGGCTGTCATGGCAACTCATCGGTGTCCCATGATCAAGTCACTGGAGCATGCCCCACTGCCAGCATGCAATAAATGCCACTGTCAATGATTGACAGAGGCATTTAACATGTTAACAGCTGCTGGTGGAGCACTCCACCTATGGCTGTTAGAGGCACATGTCGGCTGATTAAATCAGCCATGTACAGGGAAAGATGCGGGCTCGGCATGCAAACTCACATTAAAGGCAGGGTGACACCCCATGATGTACTTCATGGGTTGTTAAGGGGTTAAAGAGGGGATTATTGGGATGGACATTTAGTGCACAAATATAGGCATTACAACTCTCTGGGTATTATTCTAAAAAAATATTAATAATTTTATATGAACCATGTGGTTGTAGGTTGCTTAATTCATAGATCAAATACATTTCTTTTCAGTTGAGTTGTATGGGATCAGTCACATCCCTATATATGTGTTCAATAGGAGTGATGTACAACTTTCTATGGTCTTTATTATGTACTAATGCAAAGTGTCATGAAAGGTCATGTTGTAGAATACCCTTGCTAATATTGGATCTATGGTTATGTAACATTTTATGCAATAGCTGTGTTGTTTTTTGCAGACACTCTATTACATGTGTAGCACTAGCACCATATGTAACACTCACTGGGATCCCAGTGCGTTATAGCACAAATGTCCCTCACCTCTCCCCCTGGTCCAGCAGGAATACCGCTCTTGTTACTTTCCTGGCTGCCAGCTTGTCCTTGCATGGCTGTCCATGTGTTGCTTGGTCCTCTGTTCGCCCACATTGCAGCTCGGGGTTTCCTGGCCTCTAGCACAGGGAGCGCGTGTGTACACTTCGTTTGCCTTTAATGGGAAGAGCATGTGTGATTCCCTGGCCTATCAGGTCATCACAGGGTATTGTGCAATCTGCCCTTCTGCATGATACCCATCTCCTCCTTGGTTACAGGGTCCCTGACCTTTGGTGTTGCTAAGAAAAAGCTAATCAAAACCCTAGGAACACTCTGCACCACACCCACCAGACACACCAGTGGACAGCCTGAAGGGAATAGGGTCGCCCACTTGGGGGGTTGGAAAGGGGAGGTCAGGAATGTGAGGAGAGAGTTAGTTGTATAGTGACTCTTGAGAGGAGAGGTCAGGAGCTGGGCTCCTTGAGACTACTAGGTGGCAGACGTTGGTCTGGGCCTGGTAGGAGCTGGACCCCGGTCACAGGGGATCGTGACAAGGGGCACGGACTGTCGAGGAGGACAGCCAGCGATCTTGTGCCATCTCCGGGCAGGGGCCAGGACACGACGGGGTACGTGGACTCTAGGCCAGGAAGTAGCTTCAGGCGTCCTGGTAATTTACCCGACGAGGACGGAGCCTTCAAGATTCGTTCTCCAGCCGCTCCAAAATCGGGGAACTAGCGCAATTAGGGGGATAGGACTTTCCCACTACGTAGTCCAGAAAATCCCAAGCGTGAACCCTGAGAGCAAGCTCACCCACTAATGTGGGCATCACACGATACGATCTATCGTGCGATTGCACAAGCGATCATACCCGCCCCCGTCGTTTGTGCGTAACGGGGAATTAGTTGCCCGTGGCACACAAAGTCGTTAAACCCCCGTCACACGTACTTACCTGCTGAGCGACGTCGCTGTGGGCGGTGAACATCCACTTCCTGAAGGGGGTGGGAAGTTCGGCGTCACAGCGACGTCACACAGCCACCGGCCAATAGAAGCGGAGGGGCGGAGATGAGCAGGACGTAAACATGCCGCCCACCTTCTTCCTTCAGCATTTCCGGCAGCCACAGGTAAGCTGCAGTTCATCGTTCCCGGGGTGTAACACGGAGCAATGTGTGTTACCCCGGGTACGATGAACAACCGGCGCAAAGAAGAATAAACGATTTTTTAAAAATAAACGACGTGTAAACGATACACGATTTGTAACCGATTTGCGATCATTCTGAGACGCTCGTAGGTGTCACACGAAACGACGTCGCAAACGATGCCGGATGTGCGTCACGAAAACCGTGACCCCGATGACATATCGCACGATAGATCGTCTCGTGTGACGCCCACATTAGCCATACTGGTGAGCGGGACCCATTGAGTTCTATGCTAAAAGGGACCAACTACAGAAAAGAGGTGCCAAGGTTAAGGGTATAGACTAACAAGCAACACCAACGGGCACAGGATCCAGGCGTGCTCCCTCCCTGCTGCAGTGGCATCAAGAACTTTGGTTTACCACTGTTGTCAGTGTTATTGGACTGAGTGAGTACGCAATTAACCCTTACCGGCCCGATGGCACCTCCCTAACACCATCACCGAGTCTCGGGGCATTCCCCCACCCGTGGAGGGGTTAAACACCTGGCTTCCCGCACCATCACCACCGGGTACTCCCAATCGCAGCGGTGGTACTCCATCTTACCATGCACCATGGGTGGCATCATGAACCTTCCACACCTTCCCCTGTAAATACTCCCCTTTTTATTCCGGGTGGTCGCACGACCCCGACCCACATGTACCATGCTATGGTGTTCCCAGGCTATCATTGGGAGGCACCAGGCTCCCTTCCCCTAATGGAGAGAGTCAGAGCAACTCATCAGGTTTCTAACCTACTACTTTTGTGTTGGTCCAGCCTGTTGCTTCAGTCTGCCAGTAACCAGCACTAGTCTTGCATTTAACCAGCTCTGTGCCTGCTGTATTTCTGAACCTGTCCAGCCTGTGATCTAGTGTCGGCCTTCTCCAAGTTTCTGGTCGTTCATCACGTGTACCTGGGTCGGTCCTGCTCATGTTCTTGGAAGTATCCAGACTTGTATTCTGTACCAACCGAGCATAAGTTTCCTAGATGTGACCAACCTGTGTTAAAAAGCTGACCTGCCTGATATCCTAGACCTGTTCAACCTGAATTACTATGTCTACCCTGTCCGTGTCCCTGGACCTGTCTTGTCTGTGTCCCTGTGTCCTGGTACCAGCCTGAATCCTGCACCTGTTGCAATGTCCTTTGTCTGATATCCCGTGTCCTAGGTACAATGTCCTTCCAGTGGTCCTCTATGTAACCCTTCTGAATTTCAAATGCTAGGCACAGAGAAGTACCAAACATGCATCGAAAGGTAAGGGAAGGGGACCCATGCATCTAGGGAAAGGGGATATGGTGATCTCTGACCAAACCTGCTGCTGATCCTTGGGGTCCCTCACCACCCTAGATAGGTTCTACAACTATGCGCTGAGCTGGATACCTGACCCTAGGTATCCCTAGTGCTAGACCCTAAATAGGGAACGAGTGGGATAAGCTCTTTGTCAACCCAATAAATGCTAAAGGAAAACACAAGGAGGGTACATGGGGGGAAAATGTATGAACTCCTTATCCACAGATAATTCAAGCAGAAGTTCAGCAAAACTTCAGCAATGATTCTACAGATTAGGGCATGAATAATATCATCAGCACCAGTCTAAGGAAGGAAGGGGTATTTAAGCACCAAGAAAATAATGATAATCAGCAGCTGGGTGGAAGGCGAGCTCTTGCTGGGTCCTCAAGGGGGAGAGATGAAAATCCAGCAGGAAAGTTACCCAGCACAATGAATACTAACAGCAGGAACAATAGAAAGCCATCGAGAATTTTGTGCAGCCAAATGCTTTGACCTTCTATTGCCAGAACCTCCATGACTGTCTGCTACCTGTGACATAGTTTCCTTTAATCAAACAGGGTTACATTACTTGGACATTACTAAGGCTATGTTTGCATTACAGAGCTCAAAATAAGCTCAATACACTCATAGGAAACTTCCAAGTGTTATAAATGTATTTTCCAGGCAATTGGATGCTTTTTAGTATTACAAATACGGCAAAGCTGGAAATTTAGAATTTCAAGCAAACTATTCATCTCTAGATGATTGGAATATTCAATCTGTATTAGGCAGTAATGTTGGGTTATAGCGTGTTTCTATATATTAATTATATATATATGAAGTATAGATTTTGGTACAGCATGATGTGATCTCTGTTCCAAAGAAAACCCGTATTATTTCAAGAGACTCTGCCACCAGGTTTTTGCCACCTAATCTGAGAGCAGCACAATTTTGTGACAGAGACCCTGATTACAGCGATGTATCACTTCCTGGGCTGTTCAGTGTAGTTTTATCAGCAGGAGATTATCATTAGTGGACTAGTAAACCTGCTGCCAGGTTGCCTGAACTCTGTATAACCCCAATGGACATTTTACATGGGTATAAAGCTGTCAATCAGTGTTGGGGGTGGGGTTACACAGCTCAACATTCAGAAAATTGCTAGATCTGCAGCAGGTAAAACTGTGATTTTGTCAATATGACAGGCCCATTAAGTGACATATTGCTGGAATCAGTGTCTCTACACCTACATTATGCTGCAATCAGATGGGCTAGTAAGCCTGGTTTCAGATTCCCTTTAAACGATCTAAATCTCTAAACAGTGTTACTCCACTTTTCTATTCCACATATCTAAGAACAGATATTCTTACACAAATAATTAATACACTTATATTGTTTAAAGAAATGCTCTTTATTTACCATATGGGGAAAGTCATAAGATCATGAACTACATTGAAAATATAGGATAAGGCACCATTTGAAATTCAAATAATGTTACTATGTGTACAAGTACACATCATAACATGGGACTGTTGCAGATATTGGTCTCTGTGGTAGCTCATGGACATGATAATGGCTGCACTCCTCTTATTTCCAGCGATTTGGCAAAGTTGATCTCTTGCGGTTTGGCAGTGCCTTTGGCAAGTTTTAGATCTTTAATGCATCCTTTAAAGCTCACTTCAGTGGTCAGGCCGAACTGCTTCACATCATCTGCAGATAGAAGAGACAGCGGGCTGATTAATAAAGCCGTATCCTTGTGCTATTAATTCTTTTTATGTTACAGGGATAAAAATCCAATGAGCACATTATAGTTTATGTGACTTTAACATTTAAAAGAAATGTAGCAATTATCAGGAGTACAAGAAAAAGATCTTAAAATTCATAAGCTCTGTCTGATAGCAATGTATCAAATTAATGCAAACCACTAAAACATATTAATATTTAATATAGTTACATGCTTATCTATTACACTTGAAATCTTTATAAAACATGAGCCAAATGTAGATGTGAGGCTATAAATGTATAATAAGCCATATTACAGCATGTCCGCCATTAAAATCTGATCATACTACGTTGTAAAAGCCACAATTTCTTATAAGTCATTGAGTTTATAATGGTTCCTCCAAAAAGAAGTGTCAGTTTTCTAATATTATTAGTGAATTTGTTATTACAGGTGATCACTAAATTTCCTTTCATACTGTAAAAAGGCCTAAGTGTTGTAAGAAGTCAAAATAATACAATGGAAGGAAGAAAGGGTTAATCTCCTGTGCCCCTACAAAGTCCATAGTGTAAGGTAGACTATGATTTATTGGTCAATGCGTTTCAAAGTCATCAAGACGTCTTCATCAGGACAATCATATCTACTGTATATATATACATATATATATATATATATATATATATATATATATATATATATATATATATAATTGTCCTGATGAAGAAAAGAAAAATTGGTATGTTCCACATCACCAAGGCATTCTATTGTTCCCCATTCCTAGCTGCAATGTAAAGGCACCATGCAGCAGCACCAGACTATGGAGGCTCTATAAAAGCAAATAAGCTGTGTTCATCATGTCCTATCTTGCCTTTTGATATACCATTCATAAGTAAATACAATCCACAGTTCTAGTAATAACAAGCTAAATAACCTAAGGATGGTGGCTCAGTGGTTAGCATTGTAGCCTTGCAACCAAGGACAACACCTGCAAGGATTTTGTATGTTCTCTCCATGTTTACGTGGGTTTCCTCTGAGTACTCAGGTTTCTTCCCATACTCCAAAGACAAACAGATATGGGATTTAGATTGTGAGCCCCAGTGGGACCAATGATGATTATTTATATACACTGTGTGAAGAATTATTAAGCAAGTTGTATTTTAAAGGATTTTTTTTTTATTATTGATCAACCACAATGTTCTCAATCAACACAAAAGACTCATAAATATCAAAGCTTAATATTTTTGGAAGTTGGAGTGTTTTTTTTTTTTAGATTTGGCTATCTTAGGAGGATATCTGTTTGTGAAGGTAACTATTACTGTGCAGAATTATTAGGCACCTTTAATAAAAACCAAATATATCCCCATCTCACTTGTTTATTTTCACCAGGTAAACCAATATAACTGCACAAAATTTAGAAATAAACATTTCTGACATGCAAAAACAAAACTCAAAAAAATTAGTGACCAATATAGCCACCTTTCTTTATGATGACACTCAACAGCCTACCATCCATAGATTCTGTCAGTTGCTTGATCTGTTTACAATCAACATTGCGTGCAGCAGCCACCACCACAGCCTCCCAGACACTGTTCCAAGAGGTGTACTGTTTTCCCTCCCTGTAGATCTCACATTTTATGAGGAACCACAGGTTCTCTATGGGGTTCAGATCAGGTGAACAAGGGGGCCATGCCATTATTTTTTCATCTTTTAGACCTTACTGGCCAGCCACACTGTGGAGTAGTTAAGATACATGTGATGGAGCATTGTTCTGCATGGAAATCATGTGTTTCTTGAATGATACCGACTTCTTCCTGTATCACTGGTTGAAGAATTTGTCTTCCAGAAACTGGCAGTAGGTCTGGGAGTTGAGCTTCACACCATCCTCAACCCGAAAAGGTCCCACAAGTTAATCTTTGATGATACCAGCCCATACCAGTACCCCACCTCCACCTTGCTGGGGTCTGAGTCAGAGTGGAGCTCTCTGCCCTTTACTGATCAGCCTCTGGTCCATTCATCTGGCCCATCAAGAGTCACTCTCATTTCATCAGTCCATAAAACCTTTGAAAAATCAGTCTTAAGATATTTCTTGGCCCAGTCTTGGCATTTTATCTTATGTTTCTTGTTCAAAGTTGGTCGCTTTTCAGCCTTCCTTACCTTGGCCTTGTCCCTGAGTATGGCACACCTTGTGCTTTTTGATACTCCAGTAACGTTGCAGCTCTGAAATATGGCCAAGCTGGTGGCAAATGGCATCTTGGCAGCTTTACACTTGATTTTCCTCAATTCATGGGCAGTTATTTTGCACCTTTTTTGCCCAACACACTTCTTGCAACCCTGTTGGGTATTTGCCATGAAATGCTTGATTGTTTGGTGATCACGCTTCAAAAGTTTGGCAATTTCAAGACTGCTGCATCCCTCTGCAAGACATCTCACAATTGTGGACTTTTCAGAGCCCGTCAAATCTCTCTTCTGACCCATTTTGCCAAAGGAAAGAAAGTTGCCTAATAATTAAGCATACCTTCAAAAGGGTGTTGATGTTATTACACCACACCGCTCCTCACTACAGAGATGCACATCACCTGATTTACTTAATTGGTAGTTGGCTCTCCAGCCTATACAGCTTGGAGTAGGACAACATGTATAAAAAGTATCATGGGATCAAAATACACATTTGCCTAATAATTCTGCATATAGTGTAAAGTACTGTGGAATTAATAGCACTATATACGTGAGTTAAAAAAAAAATAATTTCCTTTTCAAGAATTTCCATGTTTTCAACCTTATGCATGACAATAGTCACTACTGGTAATCAATCTGTAAAGGTTTTGTTTTCCCTAGACTCTCATGATAATATTTTCCCATTATAAGGCTGGGCTCACACAGCCGTAGACTCTCTCATGCGATAAAATTGGGCTGATTGTGATAATTACACTCGGATCAAATTCTGCCAGAGTTTGGTCCAAGTTTCAGCTTTGTGCCATCCAATTCTCTCGATTGAGAGAATCAGAACTCACTGTTAGGAGAAGAACAATAAAAGTTCTCCATCTTCTTTGTACACAGGTGCGAAGATGCAATGGTGCAGAAGATGAAGAAGCAGTGGTAATTTGAACCAAATAATTTGTATTCACTTAACAATTTAGGTAGCTGGGGTACAATCTTAAGGAAGGTAACAAATTATAGGAATGTGGGACAGTATATTTTACACTATTCATATATTGATTCTGGATATGATGGTTATTTTAACAATTCTAACAACACACTTCTATCATATAAGTAAATAAACAGCTACCGGTTGTAATGGTGTCTCTGTCTAATACATTAGTTTACTATGATACTAGTCTGTAATACGATACATCAGAGTCCGCCGGGTGGTCACTATCATGGTTGCTTGGTCGAAAATTCTACTACAGTGATTCCGATACAGGCCCTAACGAGAGTCAGTTATGCTGCAAGTCTTATACTAATGAGTCTCTTCAGTCAAGCATTACCCTGGCTGCCACCTTCTCCAGAAGCACAACCCTGGTCCCCATAATACTTGTAATATACACCTCAGGTCACAGATCATACGATTGTCCATATACTTCTATCTGGTCTTGCAGTCATCTGGTCCTGTTTATCTGCCTTCTGGTCAGCTCATCCTTACTATTTCACTCCAGGCTTCCCATCTTAAAATCACTCCTTTCCACTCAAGGCTGAAGCCTCATTTCATTGGTTTGTCTGTTGCTGGTGATTGCAGCTATAAGCCAGTTCAGATGATTCCATAGATCTGTCCTGATATGGGTTCAGCGGTTAATTCCTTCCCTTCTCTGTTATTTTATAATTCTTAACTGCAACACAACTATAACATTATCAGGTGTCTGCTGCTATCCCTTCTTCTCTGGATGATTGCTCTCAGTGAGAGAAAGAAAATTAAAATTTTGTAGTTGTGATACCTTTTAATGGCTAACTAATTAAAATATGATGTTATAAAGCAAGCTTTCGAGACATCTCAGGTCTCTTCCTCAGGCATGGTATGACATAATATCTGAAGAAACGGTATCACAACTACAAAATTTTAATTTTGTTTCTCTCACTGAGAGCAATCAATCATTTTTCAACTGGCTAACACGGTACCAAAACCTTTTTCTTTCTTCTCTGGAAACACATGCTTTGCTTTCAAGTTCCTGCTGATACAATTTTTTTCCCTTTCTTATAATTTCTGACCAGAAGATGACAGTGTTCATTTACAGACTTTTTGCTATGTATATAACTGAGTGAATATCTCAGTTTTCAAACTCTTTAAATCCATACCATCTTAAAACTCGCCAGTCCTCTGGTGGAAAGAATCTCGCAGACAGTAGTTGCTCTTTGGGGGATATACTAGTGTTGCTAATATCCATGCACATTTCTGAGTCTCCTGTAGGATGTACTGCCAAATTAAGTCATCAACTGCATGCCTTGTCGGTGGAACACTAGCATTGGCTAACTCATTCCTGTTAGGTACCTCCTGGACTGTCTCTTCTGGAGCACTTGGCCTTCTGAAACTCCTCCCATAAGTACAGTCTCTGATCCATCATCTGAAATAGTTTTGGGTGGTAGTGTTACCTCTCTTGTCACAGCAGATATTACTCACCCCTCACCTTCATTATCCATAAGTATAAGTATTGTTGGTGCAAGTGTAGCACCCACGAGGCAGGGGTTAAATACTTGTCACCGGGCTGGTGATGTCGGGTCTGGGATGTCACGGGTGGCCCTGCCTGGCTTCGTGGCCCGAAGAGTGCACCAAAAGGGTAATGGAGATGGGATGAGAATGTTGGGAGTAGTAGTTGTCTCATGACTTCACCTGTGGTACGTAGCCAGGGATTAGCCGCCACTGCAGGTGTTTTCCTCTGGGGCGGATGGTGTCACAGCTGGGATGGCTCAGCTCCCCACAGGTGGAGCGGGCCCCAGGGAGGATGATGGGGTGGTAGTTTATGGTGTTGTGCATGTAAGTGCAGGTCTGAGGACGCCGACAGTAACTGGACAACACAGGCCGGTAGATTCCTTTATCTTTTACTGGTCAAATGTTATGGTCCCAGAGTTACCGTGGTCTGGTCAGCTGGGAAGCTGTGAGGAATCTCTCTTTGTCAGATAGGTTGGAGGACTTCCTTAGTGAGCTCTGAATGTGGGTCACTGTGCCCTGAAGCAGCACAGCTTCCCTCTTGCTAGATGTGATTAGCCTTGTCCCTTGTGGCAGGCGTTTGGTCTCCTGTTTGGGACAGTGCTTTCTGTACCAGAGTCCATTCAGGGTTTCTCTGCAACCGATGTAGGTGTTCCCACATGCTGGAGGGAGTATTCATGCTCATACAAGCCTCTTCTGGATCAAGTTCCGGCTACATGATTTAACGGCCAAACAGCAACATGTAGAGGGTATACCCTGTTGTGGAATAGGTTTGATTGTTGTCTATCCACACCAATTCTGATACAAACTCAGGCCATTTCATCTTCTGATCAACATCCTCAACATCGGTGGTAGCATCCTGTTGAAAAGTTTACACGCCCCATTTCCCTGAGGGTGATAGGGTGTTATTCAAAACTTCGCAATGCCGTAGAATCGGTATACTTCTTCCATGACTCTCCCTTGGAAATACACCCCCTGATCAGAGTGAATTTTCTTTGGGCAACCATATACCTGGATGAAGTCACAACAGATCTCTCTGGACTTGGACTCAGCCATCTGATCCCTGCTAGGGATCATGATAGCAAGTTTTGTGGAAAGATCTGGCATCACCAGGCAGTACTTACAACTGTTGTGGTATGGGCTGATCAAGAGGTAGTCTATCATCAACACTTCTAGCGGCTCAGACATCCTTATCATCTGGGTAGGTGCACTCTGTTCTGGAGGTTTAGTCAATTCACACTTACTGCACTTCAGAGAGACTTCTTATACTACCCAACATAATTTAGGCCAATAGACAGGCCGCTGTAACCATTGGAATGTTTTATCACGCCAAAGTGGATGCTTCTCTCATGAGCGTTCTGTGCCACACTGGACACTATCACTTCTGGAATCATTACATGATAGGAGAGGTATTGAGACTTCCCTAGTGCCAACAAAGATTTTTCTATCCTCGGCCTAGGGTAGGAGTCTCAGACCATACAGGTGTTAAACTGTTGATAGTCCACACAAAACCTCAGTATGCCATCCTTCCTTCCCACTAACATAATGGGCACAGCCCTGAAGTTCTGACTTTCTCATATAACTGAAATCTATAACATCTGTGCAAAAGGTCCTTCACTTTTTGGTACATTTAAGGTGGGACCTGGGGGAGAACTTGGATAGATCCGATCCATCTATTCCAGTACATCACATGCCCCTCTTGCCTTACACCTTCTCTTCTCCTGTTTTATGGACACCAATAATGTCCACAAATCTCCATCCAAAGAAGTCAGCTTCACTTCATTTGTTTCTGTAAGATTTTTTTGCCTCATATAGACCCGTGCCATTTTCACTGAAATCAAGGTATCTCACTACAATGCATCCCTGGCACACTGTCGTCAGAGTGCGGGCTACCAGCAGTACCAGAATCACTTCCCAAGTCCCCTGAAATGAGTTATGGGTCTGGACAGGCATCGGGAGCACTGTCGGGGTAGTATCAAGCACCACTACTTTTCTAAGGCCCTTAGAAGCGACTGGTGAATTCTGGATCTGACTGGCTTGGATTAACTGCTGGAAAATCCTTCTACTAGGGCAATACCCCATCTCTTGCCTCCAGTCGCTTCCTTGCCGGTTGTTCTTCAAGTTCTTCAAGGTTGTTTTTGCCTTACCTCTCTCAGTTAAGACACTAAAGAAAAGACAAGCGCAAATAGGGTCTTATAAGCGAGGAAAGCAATATTGCTGAATTCACGAAGTGCTCACCTCATGGGGGTTGTGTATCCACAACTGAGGAATACGCTCAAAGTTTTGGCTTCTGCAGTCCCTCGAATAGCAGATATGGATATCAGGAAAAGTGTTAAATATCCATGCTGCCAGTGGACAAGATAGAAAGGATGAGAAGAGGACAAGCCAGGTATGTATAATCCAAGTAGTTTACTGTGTCTACGCTTTTCAAAGTATAAAACTTCTTCAGGACAAAAAGTAGTTGGATTATACTTACCTGGCTTGTCCTTTTTTCATCCTGTGTATCTTGTCCATCAGCAACATGGATATTTAACGATTCTTTTCCTGACATCCATTTCAACTTTTTTTCAGGACATTCATCCCCAACATCACGATTGGGTCATCCTTGATGGAGTCCTTCACTAGGACGATACCCTTCCTTCCAATATTCTGCCCACATACTCATACGGCCGTCCATACCACTCCCGCCACAGGAACGGGTAACTGGTTTTCAGCCATAAGTTGAATGATAGGGCCCCCTCTAGATCAGGTAACAATTGGGAATCATTGCTGGAAATATGTTTCATTTATGGTGGTCACCTGGATTGCTGTATCTATGAGAAAATAAATCCTCTGTTCGTTCAATTCTGCCTATATAATGGGACTCTAAAATCACTGACAAGGTGGATTTTTTTATACTAAAAATCTTATTTTATTTATAACATTCGAAAACCTTAAACACCACCATTTAGAGGTCTGTTCAGTATATATGTAATCACGAGTTATTATGAATGTTATTTAATACCACTAGACTAATATCTTTCTCATACTGAAGACAAATTAAATTGTTACATCAGTTGGATGACACTGTTGTAATCACCCCAATATTATTTTAGTCTAGTGGAACTAATTTACAATACCTTGTGATTACATATATACTGTTCAGACCTCTAAATGTAAAGTGTTAAAAATGTTATTAATAAAATGAAATTTTTATTATAAAAAAAATCCACCTGCTAAGTGATTTTAGGTTAGAAACAAGCTCTCTGCCCTTACATTATATTGCTCTCATATTACATAGTAAAAACCTGGTGACAGAGTCCCTTTGAATTAAAGCACCCTGTTTTATACATTGTTGAATATTATAAGACGTATATGTTTATGTCAACAGCTGCCATCCAGTAGGAAGTCGATCTTAAGTTAGATATTAGATAAGATAGAGTTAGGGCAGTGGAAGAGAGGAGTGGCAGATGATAGGAAAGGGAACAATAATAATAATAGTTATTCACTTATATAGCGCTATTATTTCCCCAGCGCTTTACACACTAAAGCAACACTGTCCCCATTGGGGCTCACAATCTAAAGAGGGAAGACTTGAGAGGGGACCAGTGAAGAATAGGGTTCATGTGTGAGAAGACGTTGCCTCACTGCTAGGGCCAGTCAGGGAACTCTGAGGTAACCTGAAAAGGTCCGGAGCCTATGTAGGGACAAGGGCTTAGAGAGTCGTCAGACATGTTCACAGTCTCAAAGATTATAATGAATTCTATGTGTGAAAACCATTGATAGAACAAGTAGGTGATTTACAAACTCATGAATAAAGCCTTAATTGTCTTCTGGCATATTAGTAATGTCTGATAGAATGAAGGTTATGTAATACTCCTATTCCAAGAATTGTACCTCATTGATTATTAGCTTGGATAATCAAATCTCATCCCATGATCAGGCTCGGAAATCTGTGGTAAATTGAAGATTCTAATGCGGGCTTTACACGAGACGAGCTATCATGCGATGCATCGTAGGGGTCACGGTTTTCGTGACGCACATCCGGCATCATTCACGACGTCATCTCGTGTGACAACTCCGAGCGACGCAACATCACTCACAAATCGTGAGTCATGTACTCATTGCTAAGTTTTAAAAAATTGTTTATTTAACATGGCGCCAGTTGTTCATCGTACCCGGGGCAGCACACACCGCTCCGTGTGACACCCCGGGAACGATGAACACAGCTTACCTGTGTCCCGCGGCACCCGCTGGCTATGCGGAAGGAAGGAGGCTGGTGGGATGTTTACTTCCCGCTCATCTCCGCCCCTCCGCTTCTATTGGCCGGCGGCTGTGTGACGTCCCTCCCCTGTCAGGAAGACGATGTTCGCCGCCCACAACGAGGTCGTTCAGCAGGTAAGTACGTGTGATGGCGGTTTAATGATTTTGTACGACACGGGCAGCGATTTGCCCGTAACGCACAAACAACGGGGGCGGGTACGATCACTCGTGCAATCACACGATAGATCGTAATGTGTAAAGCCCGCATAAGAATGGATTTAACTGAAGTGTCTTTAAGCTTTTTTTTTAAGATGTCACTGACCTACTCAGGACATAAGTGTTGAGAGCTGTTAGTAGGATTCAACTTACTTTTTCCTAATTATGATATGCATTAACTCCAATAATTTTTTAATCATTTGCCTAATGGAAAATGTAACAAGAACTGTTGAATGAGAATATGTATTTCATCAGACAGGTAAAATAAACTTACTGGGATATCCTCCTACAAATACTGGATCATTGGTATCTGTAGATGTGGATGCAGCATTTGGACTTGCAGCTTCCACTTTGTTGTCATCAACAATCATCTCTAAGCGATGCTTTATTTTATTTGCCATCACTTTGTGCCATTGTCCATTACACAAGCTACCTGGCACCTCAGGATCATAAACTGCTGTGAAACGGCCAGCTCCATTATCAGCATGGAAAAGAAGCTAGGGGAAAATCAAAATGTTAGAAAACAATGGCATCTAAATATATTGTCTAACTAAACAGACAGGACTCCTAATTCACTGAAATTGTGATGTTTGTTACACTGCTTAATGTACATAAAGAAAAATAAAGAAAAAATCTTTTCTATAAAGTAATTATTTGTATTAGAAATCACAAAATTATCATAATAAAATAATACAAATCTTTTACTTAGACTACCCCTATTGAAAAGAAAGCTTATCGCACCTGATTGTTGACATTCTGGGTTCATAATCCCCAGGAAAAAAACAACATGAAATGCGAGAATTGGCCAAACACTGAAAACTGATATAAATGTAAAATGTTTTGATAATATAAAATCTTTGGTATGTAGCCAGCTAAAATATATGCTGCAGAACAAAAGTTTATTTTTCAATAAGATTTTTCAAGGGGGGATGAAATAATCTAAGTAATATGCAGAGTATTCATACTAATGTTATATATACATATATATTACTTTAGTATATCCAGTTGATGTCTTTTATTTAAATCTATACTTAACTCAAGAGAGAATTTATTCTCTATTGACAGAAGACTAGATTCAATTATACCAGAAGAGTTTGATTTAATTTCAAATCCAGGTTGAAACATTATAGCTACAGTTAGGTCCAGAAATATTTGGACAGTGACACAAGTTTTGTTATTTTAGCTGTTTACAAAAACATGTTCAGAAATACAATTATATATATAATATGGGCTGAAAGTGCACACTCCCAGCTGCAATATGAGAGTTTTCACATCCAAATCGGAGAAAGGGTTTAGGAATCATAGCTCTGTAATGCATAGCCTCCTCTTTTTCAAGGGACCAAAAGTAATTGGACAAGGGACTCTAAGGGCTGCAATTAACTCTGAAGGCGTCTCCCTCGTTAACCTGTAATCAATGAAGTAGTTAAAAGGTCTGGGGTTGATTACAGGTGTGTGGTTTTGCATTTGGAAGCTGTTGCTGTGACCAGACAACATGTGGTCTAAGGAACTCTCAATTGAGGTGAAGCAGAACATCCTGAGGCTGAAAAAAAAGAAAAAATCCATCAGAGAGATAGCAGACATGCTTGGAGTAGCAAAATCAACAGTCGGGTACATTCTGAGAAAAAAGGAATTGACTGGTGAGCTTGGGAACTCAAAAAGGCCTGGGCGTCCACGGATGACAACAGTGGTGGATGATCGCCGCATACTTTCTTTGGTGAAGAAGAACCCGTTCACAACATTAACTGAAGTCCAGAACACTCTCAGTGAAGTAGGTATATCTGTCTCTAAGTCAACAGTAAAGAGAAGACTCCATGAAAGTAAATACAAAGGGTTCACATCTAGATGCAAACCATTCATCAATTCCAAAAATAGACAGGCCAGAGTCAAATTTGCTGAAAAACACTTCATGAAGCCAGCTCAGTTCTGGAAAAGTATTCTATGGACAGATGAGACCAAGATCAACCTGTACCAGAATGATGGGAAGAAAAAAGTTTGGAGAAGAAAGGGAACGGCACATGATCCAAGGCACACCACATCCTCTGTAAAACATGGTGGAGGCAACGTGATGGCATGGGCATGCATGGCTTTCAATGGCACTGGGTCACTTGTGTTTATTGATGACATAACAGCAGACAAGAGTAGCCGGATGAATTCTGAAGTGTACCGGGATATACTTTCAGCCCAGATTCAGCCAAATGCCGCAAAGTTGATCGGACGGCGCTTCATAGTACAGATGGACAATGACCCCAAGCATACAGCCAAAGCTACCCAGGAGTTCATGAGTGCAAAAAAGTGGAAGATTCTGCAATGGCCAAGTCAATCACCAGATCTTAACCCAATTGAGCATGCATTTCACTTGCTCAAATCCAGACTTAAGACGGAAAGACCCACAAACAAGCAAGACCTGAAGGCTGCGGCTGTAAAGGCCTGGCAAAGCATTAAGAAGGAGGAAACCCAGCGTTTGGTGATGTCCATGGGTTCCAGACTTAAGGCAGTGATTGCCTCCAAAGGATTCGCAACAAAATATTGAAAATAAAAAATTTTTTTTTGGGTTTGGTTTATTTGTCCAATTACTTTTGACCTCCTAATATGTGGAGTGTTTGTAAAGAAATGTGTACAATTCCTACAATTTCTATCAGATATTTTTGTTCAAACCTTCAAATTAAACGTTACAATCTGCACTTCAATTCTGTTGTAGAGGTTTCATTTCAAATCCAATGTGGTGGCATGCAGAGCCCAACTCGCGAAAATTGTGTCACTGTCCAAATATTTCTGGACCTAACTGTATACTCATTTGTAAGTAAAGATACAAGTCACTTACTTGACCATCCACCAGTTCAATGCCCAGTCCATCCATCTTTTTGCCACTGATTCCAATGAGAACACCATTACTCCTTGTTGTACGGAATTCTAGTTCTATTAGCAGATCTGTACCTACTTTGAAAGCTCCCACTGAAATATACAAATGCAGCATACAAGATTATTAAAAGGATGGGGTCACAACATGCAATTCATCTGGTGTATAATAATGTCATCCGTCCTGGGCCCATCCTGTAATTATGTTCTCCATCTTGTGGCCCATCCTGTATTAATGTTTCCATCCTGTAATAATATCATCTATCATGGCTTTCGGCCTGTAATAATCTCCTCTATTCTGTAAAAATGTACACCATCGAAGCCCCCATCCAGTAATATTGTCCTCCATTTAGTAATAATATTCCCTTCCCTGCCTCCATCCTATAAAAATATATCCTGTTCAGCAATAACGTTTCCCATCCAGTAATAATGCTCCCTGTCCAGTAATACCTGCAGTCCAAGCTCCCATTAAGTAATAATGTCCTCCATTATGTGATAATATACCTCGCCTAGGCGCCCATCTAGTAATATGGTCCCTCATCCTGTAATAAAGTTATATATCCATTAATAATGCTCCCCGCACAGTAATAATGTTCTTAATCCTGGCCGCCATCCTGTAATAATGTCTCGCATACCAGTCCCTGTCCTGTAATGTTATATTCTGTCCTGTAATAATATCCTCCATTCTTTAATAATGGCCCTCATCCTCTAATAATGTTCCCTGTCCTGAAAGGATGTCCCATATCCTGTAATAATGTATTTTGGACTCCATACTGTAATAAAATCTTCCATTCTTTAATGTAATAATCTCATCCATCTTATCATAAAATCACCCATCTAGGTCTCCATTCTTTATTAATCTAATAATGTTCCCCATCCCGACCTTCATTCTGAAATTATAGCTCCCATCCTGTAATAAAGCACCCATCCTATAATAATGTCCCCCATCATGGCATCCAACTTGTTCAAACATTCAGGAATACTGTAACAACATCACTCACCCTATAATAATGTCCACAATACTATAATAATGTTCCCGGAACTTGGCCTTCTTCCTGTCATAATGATGTCACCTATCATGTAATCATGTCCTCCATCCTATAATAATGTTGCTCATGCTGTTACATGTCTCCCATCAAAGGACATTCATCCAGCCGAAAACAGTGCGGACATTGGTAAGCTCTGTTATTCCACAGATGCTGTCGCAGTCACAATTTCTGCAACCACAATTCCCCCTTCCCCCAGCATTTACTTTTCTAAAACTGAAGTGAAACTGACTAGTGATGAGCGAGCATGCTTGTCACTACTCGGTACTCGCACGAGTATCGCTGTACTCGGGCTGCTCGGCGGGGACCGAGTAATCTCGCGATACTCGTGCTGTACTCGTGGTCTTCATTTCTGCATGTTGGCGCTCTTTTGAGAGCCAGCCCTCATGCAGGGATTGGCTGGCAGACCACTGCAATGCCACAGCCCTGTTAGTTGTGGAATTGCAGTGATTGGCCGGCCTGCACAGCGTGACCGAGCCTTTATATCGGCCGGCGCGCTGTGCTCTGCTCACAGCTATCCAGACAGTGAGTGCAGGGAGAGTGTCGCTGATTCAGGGAAAGCTTTGCGACCCTTTATAGCTTTTTCAGTTGCAGGGCTGCAAACAGTGTGACCAAAAGTCCTTCTCAGGACTATTCTAGTTGTATACAGGCAGGCAGGGTATAGCCAGGTCGGAGTACAGTAGCAGAGTCCTTCTCAGGACTACTGTTGCTATATACAGGCAGGGTATAGCCAGGTCTGAATACAGGCTAGTGACCAAAAGAGTCCTTGTCAGGACTATTGTACCAGTATACAGGCAGGCAGGCAGGCAGGGTAGTGGTGACCGTATACCAGCCTTCATCATATCTGGGGCTGGTGTACACAGTGTAAAACAGTCCAGATAGGGTCTGACTTGTCTGTAATTGTCGCTCCCCAAAAAAACCTGTTAGGTTATTATTGCGTCCGTGCTTGGTTTTTAAAACCGCACGTGTGTGCCTGTTGGTGGCAGCGTACAGGTGCACTTGTGTGCAATTTCCACACACTTTGATATAACGCACAAGTAGTGAATATACACGTCAGCAGTGCACAGCATTGCAAAATGCGCAAGGGCATTGGCAAGGAACAAGGAAGTGGACGTGATGGTGGTGCAGGCAGAGGCCGAGGTCGTGGGCAAGCTCTAATTTCGCCACAACAAAGGGCCACATCTAGTCGCTCGCACGTCCTGTCCCAAATTCTTGGGGACCGCAGCAGTACACCGCTCTTGAACCAAGACCAGTGTCAACAGGTTGTTAGTTGGATAGCAGATAATGCTTCCAGTCAGATTGGCACCACCACAAACACTCTGTCTTCCACACGGTCAAGTGTCAGTAGCCGTGATACTGCACCGCACATTTCTGAACCTGATCCTCCTTCCTACCACCAGGCTGAGTACACGTCCTCCTCGGACATTAATGATCCCACACTTGGACACTCGGAAGAGCTGTTCACGTTTCCATTCACACATTCTGGCCTCTCGCCAGCTCATATTGAAGTGGGTCATGAGGAGATCGTCTGTACAGATGGCCAAATATTTGAGCAGCCACGTTCTCACGAAGTTGGCAACGTGTCTCAACAAGTGGTGGACGATGATGAGACACAATTGTCAGCAAGTCAGGAGGAGGAGCAGGGTGCGGAAGAGGAAGACGACGTGGTGGATGATCCAGTAACTGACCCAACCTGGCAGGAGGATATGCAGAGCGAGGACAACAGTGCACAGGGGGAGGGAGGCGTAGCATCACAACAGGCAGTAAGAAGCAGGGTGGTGGCCCCAGGCAGAAGTCAGGCAACCGTTCCCCGGAACAACACGACGACACAAGGTGCCTGTACAAATGTTAGGTCTTCCCGAGTCTGGCAGTTTTTTAAGTTGGATCCAGATGATTCAAAAAAGGCCATTTGCAACACCTGCCGTGCCAGCATCAGCAGGGGTACCAAAACTAGCAGCCTGACCACCACCAGCATGATCAGGCACATGTCAGCCAAGCACCCGACTTTGTGGGAAGTACAACAGAGTCGAGGAGCAGTGCTTGCTGATGTCACTGCTACGTCTTCGCTGGTTGTGCATGCGAGCCAATCCTCTGTCCATGCTGCCTGCGAACAAGCCTCCTCCACTCCTGCACCTGCAGTTGCCTACGCAGAAAGAACACCATCATCAAGCACGTCCTTGTCCCAGCGCAGCGTTCAGTTATCCATTCAGCAAACCTTTGAACGCAGGCGCAAATACACTGCCAACACCCCACATGCCACAGTTCTAAATGCTAACATTTCGCGACTGCTTGCGCTGGAAATGTTGCCTTTTAGGCTGGTGGAGACTGAAGCATTCCGTGACCTGATGGCGGCAGCTGTCCCACGTTACTCGGTCCCCAGCCGCCACTATTTCTCCCGGTGTGCCGTCCCCGCGTTGCATAACCACGTGTCACAAAACATCACACGTGCCCTGAACAACGCTGTTTCACCCAAGGTCCACCTAACCACAGACACGTGGACAAGTGCTTGTGGGCAAGGCCGCTACATCTCGTTGACGGCACACTGGGTTAATATTGTGGAAGCTGGGACCCAGTCTGAGCGAGGGACGGAACACGTCCTTCCCACACCAAGGTTTGCAGGCCCTACCTCAGTCAGTGTTTCACCCACACTCTACAGCTCCGGAATGTCATGCTCTTCAGCCTCCTCCTCCTCCTGCGCATCCTCATCCAATGTGCCCTCCACACCAGTCACAAGCTGGAAGCACTGCAGCACTGCCTCGGCGAAGCGGCAACAGGCTGTGCTGAAGCTAATCTGCATAGGTGACAAACCCCACAATGCAGAAGAGCTGTGGACAGCTCTGAAACAGCAGGCAGATCACTGGCTCACACCTCTGAACCTAAAGCCAGGAAAGGTCGTGTGTTACAATGGCCGGAACCTGGTGGCGGCTTTGAGGCGAGGCCAGCTGACACATGTTCCATGCGTGGCCCATGTGCTCAACCTCGTGGTTCAGCGGTTTATAAAGTCATACCCAGAGCTGTCTGATCTACTGGTAAAAGTTCGCCGCCTGTCTGCACATTTTCGAAAGTCACCTACTGCTTCAGCCGGCCTTGCCGGCTTTCAGCGCCGTTTGCATCTTTCGGCTCACAGACTGGTGTGTGATGTCCCCACGCGTTGGAATTCAACTCTGCACATGTTGGTCAGGATATGTGAGCAGAAGAGGGCAGTTGTTGAGTACCTGCATCACCTAAGCCGTCGGGAAATGGGTCAAACTCCACACATAACACCTGAGGAGTGGAGATGGATGTCAGACCTATGTACCATCCTCCAAAACTTTGAGGACTCCACCAAGATGGTGAGTGGTGATGACGCCATTATTAGCGTCACCATACCGCTACTCTGCCTTCTAAAACGGTCTCTGCTGAAAAACAAACATGATGCATTGCAGGCGGAGCGCGATGAGTTGCAGCAAGAAACAGTAGTGGGTGTGGGTGATAACACACAGCCCAGCCTCGTCTCATCACAACGTGCAGTGGAGGACTATGACGAGGAGGAGGATGAAGACATGGAGCAACTCTCCGGCCAAATTGAGGATATGACATGCACACCAGTCATATCCTCGGTTCAGCGTGGCTGGCCAGAGGACAGGGTAGATGAGGAGGAGGAGGAGGAGGAGGAGGAGGAGGACAGCATGTTCAGTCATCTTGTTGGTCAGGCTACTGAAGTCCTGGCTGTTAAGAGTCTGGCGCACATGGCTGACTTTATGGTAAGCTGCCTGTCTCGTGACCCTCGCGTTAAGAACATCTTGGCCGACAATCATTACTGGTTGGTAACACTGTTAGACCCACGCTACAAGGAGAACTTTTTGTCTCTTATTCCCGTGGAGGAGAGGTCAACCAAAATGCAGCAGTTTCGGAAGGCCATACTCACGGAAGTAGGCAAAGCATTCCCCTCACAAAACGCTAGCGGCATAGGTCATGAATTAGTGGACAACCGAGGCGTACAGCCGAGAGAGGCACAAGTCCAATCCGCCAGAGGTAGGGGAACAGTCTTTAAGATGTGGGACAGTTTTCTCAGCCCCTCACGTACCACAGCCCCTGAGGTGCGGGGTAGTGCCACAAGAAATCCTAAGTTTGCCCAGATGCTGAAGGAGTACCTTGCAGATCGAACAACAGTACTCCGACATTCCTCTGTGCCTTATAATTATTGGGTATCCAAGCTGGACACGTGGCATGAATTGGCTCTCTACGCCTTGGAAGTCCTGGCCTGCCCTGCTGCTAGCGTTTTGTCAGAGCGTGTTTTTAGTGCCGCAGGTGGAATCATTACAGATAAACGCACCCGCCTGTCAACTGAAAATGCTGACAGGCTGACTCTGATCAAGATGAACAAGGGTTGGATTGGGCCAGACTTCACCACACCACCAGCAAATGAGAGCGGAATTTAAAGTTTGCCATGTACCTCCACTCACCCATGGGTACACACTTCTGGACTTTGGATAATCGCTGGACTCCTCCTCCTTCTCCTCATGCACCACCATGATGATGACCGTTACAAATTGCAATACTTAGGCCTTTGTTTCAGGTATACCCCCAGTGGTAAATTTTTTCGCCCATTCTTTGCAGAATGGACATTACAACGACAGGAGACCCGCTCCTTTGCAATGGGAACAATGTTTTGAGGCCCTCATGCACGTCTCTACCCAGGGACAACGTGGAGCCTCCCAATTTTTGGCTGCCCTGCCTAAGGGCTATACTATAATACACCCACTTCCTTAAAATGGACACTTAATGTTTTGAGGCCCTCATGCACGTCTCTACCCAGGGACAATGTGGAGCCTCCCAATTTTTGGCTGCCCTGGCAAAGGGCTATACTGAAATAGACCCACTTCCTTACAATGGGCACTTCAGGTTTAAAGGCCCTCATGCACGTCTCTACCCAGGGACAACGTGGAGCCTCCCAATTTTTGGCTGCCCTGCCTAAGGGCTATACTACAATAGACCCACTTCCTTCCAATGGGCACTTCAGGTTTACAGGCCCTCATGCACGTCTGTATGCAGGGGCATTGGTGAACCTCACAATTTTGGACTGCCCTGGCAAAGGAAAATACTACAAAGACTCACTTCCTCAAAATGGGCACATTAGACTCAAGAGGCCTTCATGTACGTCTCTTCTCAGGGACATCGGAGTGCCACACAATGTTTTCACGTAAAATCTTTCATGTATTAATCTCAAAAAGTAACATACACCAGCTCTATCTCACTATTGGGTATGTGCCCTTAACATTTCCGCCATGAAAAATCATTTTGGGGTCATTTTGGAAGGTTTTCTGGTGAGTCCGTAAAAATGGCGTAAAACGCGGACAAAATTGTTCACAGCTGTGACTTTTCAGTGATAAATGCTTCAAGGGGTCTTCCCCATGCTGTTGCCATGTCATTTGAGCACTCTTCTGAGACTTTTGTGACATTTTTAGGGTTTCTCCATGCTGCCGGGGGGTCATTTCACAAAAATACTCGGGTCTCCCATAGGATAACATTGGGCTCGTTGCTCGGCCCGAGTACACGAGTATCTTGGGATGCTCGGCCCGAGCTTCGAGCACCCGAGCTTTTTAGTACTCGCTCATCACTAAAACTGACCTAATAGATTCCTGTGTTTATTTCCATTCATGGCCATGAAGAAAAATAGAGCTTTATATCCTGACTATTCTCCACCGTAAACCACTATAAGATGTCATTGTCCTACATTTTAAAGATTCTGAAAGATATTTTCTAAATCTTAAAGCATTAGGTTATCACGTATTGCCTTGCCTGCCTCTGTGGATTAAAATGTATTATGTAATGAAACATGAAAAAGGCATTACTCTTTGCAACCTCTTGAAGGACTACCAATCCTGACATTTAAGAGGCCACCTCACCTCTCCAATTCTGAGTCTCCTTATTTCTTGCACAGTGGATTTCTTGACCACCTGGCTTGCAGGGAAATGACCCTAACCACATTAACTAGAATGATTGCACCCTATCTACAGTTGGTGACTATGGTCTATGACCTTCCTGCAGAGGAAGATCTGTAAAATAGATGCAGCAGTGAAACAGAGGTGCTACCCCTTAACTTTAAGATCGATAGAGGCACCAAAAGTCAAACTCTCAGCAATCTTTTGATGATGGCATATCCTAGAGATCTTCCATCTTTCAGGAAAGAATCCCTCTTTAATGAAATACATAATAAAAAATAAATTACCCGTCTTTGCAAACCCTGACCCATCAAAATATGTTCCTTTCTGTGGATTAGCAAAACATGTTCCAACATTAAAGCTGGAGGTGGGATTGTTAAAGTCTGTTTTTCCTTCTACCATTCTAAAGTTCCGGATGCAGCCATCAATACTGTGAAGAACCTGGAGCAAAACACAAAGTGCAATGCTTAAATTAATGCAATATTCTTTATATTATTGTCAACAAAATTAAAGGTAAATATGTAAAAGCGATGTTTCTTACTTAACATGATTTTTTCCCGTTTATGTTTTTCAACCAGACAACTTAGATATCAAAGAGCAAAGCAAGGAAAAATGGAACAAGTGGTAAAGTGTCCATCAAAATTATAACACAGTGATGATAAATGATTTAAGGAGAGCAAGATTTTTACCAGGATGATACTTTGCTGTTTACAATACATTTTTTGGATCTCTGTTTAGTCAATTTAATACTAAGGGAACATTTCCTACCAAAAACTAGAAGAGTCTACCATGTTGCTTTTACATGCATAAAAGGGATTTGAGGCTATTTTGGTATGTCAGTTTAATAATACACCAAGAACAGTATCAAGAGCTATCATGAACATCAATTTTATGTACATCACTCTTTGTCATGTGAGTGACGAGATGAATATCTGATGGGTAGCAAGAATGCAATTCCTACAATTCTATCAGAGATTGTATCTGCATTTGATTAGCAGCTGTCATGATTGTTTACCTCTTGAAAAGATGTTGACAGTCATCAAAAAATAATTTAAGTCTAATCCTTTTTGGAAATATAATATCTATATTGGTGTATGCCATTTTGATATATTTACTGCTATTCATGACAAATGGCAACATGTTACTGAAACAGCCATTTTAATAATACAATGTTTATGATTACTGGTTCCTCTCGTGGAGACCGGCAAGTTGACACCAACAAGACAGGCAATGTGTCCTGCGAAAAGGGTAAGCAAATTTCCTATATAAGCTAGGTAAATATACAGTATATAAGATATTGACTTATTGGTAGATACCTCCAATTAGTAGCACTAGAAAGGCTGTTTTTTCTTTCTTGGAAGAGAGCTTATTAAAATATAGGCCAAACAGCATTGCCTCAAATTAAGTATGTTTCCAAATGCAAAGGTATGGACCTCCACATGAAAAATGTGCTCCAATAACCTCCCAAATACCTCTTACATAGCTAGCCAGTACAATTTTTTCACAAAAGAGGAAACAAATCTCCTAAAAACTGCCTAGAGTATTTTAAGTTTACAGAAGACTAATGATGAGTGAGTGCATGACAATGCTCGAGTGCTCGTTACTCAAATCAAGCAGATGGGAAATCCCTGAAATGAATGGAAAAGCATTTATATGAAATGGGAACAGCATGGAAAGATCTTAAATGAGACCCAATGTTTTAATGCTACCAGCCAATTAAAGTAGTGGCGGTAGCCAACATGGCTCCAACCTTTTCATGTATGGATGGCAATACCTGCATGTTTACTGACTGTCTAACAGCCAAGAAACATGCGTGGTGAGGACTCAGGCATGGCACACAAGCGCCCACGATACTCCATCGAGTAACAAGCGTACCCAATAACCCCGATTATCGATCGAATATTGAGCAGTGCTGAGCATGCTCACTCATCATTAGGGAAGACTCTACTTTGGGTAAATATTGTATATCATGAAGAAAGTGCTCATTTAAGGGTGATAATATGACTTATGGAATAGTATCATTTAATATGTGACTCTAGATAGATGGCTATTTTCTTCTTGGATGAAAGCCAATTTTCATACAAGCATAAAACACTAGTTCACTGCAAGATGAAGACAGGTTAATATTGTATACGATGGAGGCTGCGTGGGTCTGCATCATGCAGTAAACTGCTGTTTTAAGTGACAGGTTGAAAATGTGATTTCCTTCTTAGTAAATTTATTTCCCAAATAAAATGAATCATGATCGATATGTAAATTATTTTCAATAAAAATACTTCATGTCCACAATACACAGATAATAGAAAAGATCATGACAAAGGACACGTTTTTTTAAAACAAATCTAATGATGAAAAACTAACATTTTACAAACTATTATCAGACTAGCAATAAAATAACAAATTCTAGTGCAGTTCGCCTTTTGTTGGTAAGAGCCATTAAAAAGGAAAATGCATGCTTTTCAAATAAACTGTATATAATAGCAAGAAACTAATGTATTCTCAACATGTCACTCCCACAGTCACAGCATAAAAGGTAATAAAACTAATCTAACACACAACATGCTTAATAAAACTGAGGAAATAAAGAATCAGACTACGCTCTTACCGGGCCAATCCTCTTCGTAGTATAATTAATAGGCAGTCCGCCAACGTACAGCATGCCCACCACATCCAGTATGTCTGCTTTCTTCGGACTGTTTGTACTATTTCCAATTCCATCAACGAATAGATATCCTGTCTGCTTTGTTCTGAATATGTTTATCTTGGAGAAAAACAAATTTAATAACAGACAGATGACTTTTTATACAAATTGGAGGTAATTTAAAATAATTTCCTGTTACACTATATTTTTTATAAGGTCTTGGGGTCTACGCTTTCCTTTTACTGAATATTTCATTATGGTGAGCTGATTAATAAATTGGGTGGATACAGAGCAGATTTCACATGACCATTATTTTACTGTGCCACACATGAATTGCCTAGTTGATGAAACTGATGAAAGAAAAGCCTATTTCATTCTCTTGCCCTATTTTATTGCCAACGTGAACAAAGCCTAATGCAGGAGAATAATCACAATAACACATTTAGTATATTAATTTACACAATTTCTAGTCTTGTTCACCCTTCGCACAACCCAAGAGGCTACACAGCTTAATGAAATTTGTTCCTATAAAAAGAAAAATAGTAAACATGCTTGATTTTAATTCTCGGGGAAAGATATTCATCAAATATATTAGAGGTAGCTTGTCACTTCTGTTATCCTGATAAAAGGTTGCTGTGTAAAACCGTTGCGGAATCACCTCATTTAGACAAGGGGAATGGTATACTCTATTACAGATCACCTTTTTGCAACCTTCAAATTCTATTTTTATATAATGCAGAGTAAATTGGCAACCACTAGACCAGAGCATATGGATCAGACAGCTAATGACATAAAGCAATGTAACCTTTTTATAAATACTTTCCCGAACATTCTTGATTTATCTTTAACACATGTAAGTTTTGAGTATATATATAACAAGTCAGTAGAAGTGATTAACTTGGAACATTTCAGCTGAAAATTGCTGAAATTATGTATAAATGTTCATTTATTACGGCTAGTGACAGCCTATTGGCTTCCAAAAATGTGATCAAGAGCCACTTTGTACAAGCTCAATGTGTTGTTGTACATTTTCTTAAACTGGTAATAACAAAGTTCCATAAATTTATGAAGCTTCAACCTAGGTTTTAATATTGTGCTACTGTATTGTAAACATACAGCACAGATTAAAGCTTCTGATCCTGCATTTAAGCAGAAGCAGGTACAAGTCCACAGCAATCAGGGCTCATGAGGAAAAGGCAGAAATGGTTTATTACTGTTTCTGTCTTACATTTTATTCACTACCTAGTGCTCAGTGAGCACTATGCCATCAATATAAGATTCAACTCTATCAGAGTATCTGAAGGTGTAGCATTGCACACCCAGTTCAGGTGGCACAGCAGGAGGCTGTTTTCCAATGGTAGGGGGCTTGCTCCAGTTAAGATTCATTTGCATACCTATATTTTTATAAATGCTGTCCTTAAAAAATAATAAACAGCACCAAGATCAATGTTATTCAATTTGACTGTTCTGATTTTTCATATATACCAAATGTCTCTAGATTATTCCATATTTCAGATGTGACTCACCCATTCAAATTTATATGAGTAGAAAAAAAATAGGATCCCATATGAATCATCCCTATAGCATCTGATTTCTATAAGATAGATTGCAATTCGTAATATAAGAAACTATTTGGTCTTGTAAATGATTTTCATTGCTGATTTATGAGGATGGATTGCATACAGAGCGCATATGGATAACAATACATATGAAAAAACATTAATTTTTGGGGTAATGAAAATATGATATTTTTTTTTTATACACTCATATGAACTTAAAAAACTTAAAAAAAATACAATTAAAGGAAAAAACAATGTTTACCAAAGATATTTTCTGATCTACTTGGGATAAAGTATGTAAAGAATATATACATAATCTTTACAAAACAATAAGCCAAAAATAGTTTTTTTGTTTGTGTTCTAAAAAAAAATGTAAACAGTAATTTATATCTCCACCAAAACAGCCCTAAAAATGATTAAATTTGACCTGAATAAAGCAAAATCTTATACAGGCAAATTAGTAAAAATCCGAACTTTATGACTGCTGTCTCAAAATGAAAAACAGACCAGTTACTAAGGCCTGTTCAAACGTGGTCACTAAAGCATTTAATATGTACTGTATCTTATCTGCCAGTTTAACATAACACTTTAATACAATTGATCCAATTTAAAATTGATCAAATTAATTTTGGTTAATTTTGATGGCACCAAATGGATTTTTACAACATAAAACAGTAGCGCGGAGTGGTATGGTGGCAAAATCTGATTTAGATATTACTTTAGGTCCAGGAATTTTCAAGGTATGCCTGTGTCAGCATCTGACTTGCTGTTGCGTACCTCTAACCTAGTTGTTCTGTTCCCCATTGTGCTCAGCTAGACCGTCAACCGTCAACCTTTATATAATCAATTTAATACTTTATAGTCTACCTAGCCAACATGAGAAGGTCAACATTAAAACTTTTTGTATCTTTTAAATGTAGAAAACTCATTTAGTCATTCTACAAGATGTATTTACTAAAATCTGATGATACATTGAAAGAAAACCTCATCTGACTTAAGGGGCTGGGTAACAAGCTTTAGCGTTATCACTTGAGATGAACAAATACCTTGTAGTAGAATTGCATTCTACACAAATTTTACTAAAATTTGCATTCGTCAAAATGTGGATTTTTGGTAATTCTCTGCCACTCAGTCTAAATAAAATGGCATCCATTTTTCTGAGCCATAAATGGCCATCAAAAACTAAACACTTTTACTCACCCCTCTAGCCTCCCACTCCTGATTGCCACCTATCTGTTCCTCGTCCCATCTTTGGTTCAGCATCAGCAGGACTGAAATCTCTTAGGCTCAGTCGCTAGTGTATGAAATCATGGTGTGCAAAGCAATCTTTATGTTCAAAGGCTAAGAACCCTCTTGTGCCTAGCAAACCTGGAAACCTTGGTCTAGCAGTTTCGGTGCTGCCAACACCAAATCAAAAATGTGACGAGGACATTACAGGTGATGGTGAGTGTGAAGATCTGATTTTGTGGGTTGTATTAATCATCTAGGCAGATTAATGATGCAACAACTTTTATTTCTTTCACACACAGTTTTACAACAACCATAGTCCTTATGTTCCTTCAGACATTTGATATCATGACCCTACCGCATGTATCAAGCTAAATCCAGCAACAATAGTCCTCATGATAGTTCCTTAATCCAAATAATTGATATTATGACCTTAGCTTGTGTATCCTGCTCAAAACTGTATAGTCCATCCATGGACACCAGGACCTAGCTGCAAAAACACATCCTCTCCCTCCACTGCACAGCACCAACTACTGACCAAGACCAAACATGTGTTGCCTCGCTTTTCTATGTATTTTAGGATCAGCCCCATGGATGAGGAGAGGTGATCACATCCCACCCCCTTAAGCATTACTTTTATGTAACTCCAAGAATCAAGGAGGGTAGTCTCGGGCTAGTCTGCAGGATTGTGTATCAGGATAGACCCATGCAGAGAGGAACAAAGACGTATAGCCCCCACTAGATGCAGGAAAATGACTACTACTCCAGGCCTGATTACACTAGAGTCAACTAAGATGACACACTGTTACAACCCCCTTCCTCCTTCCAATTGTGTACAGACAAGTGACTTTAAACTGACAAGCAAGCAAATATATAATAAAACACAACAAATATGATCTGCATAACCAGTGCTGCCTGCGGGAAAAAGTCCAATAGTCTTTAGTTGGTTAGTAACAGAGGTGCCGACCAGGTGCACAGTGAGTTTAAGAATTTTGATTATTTTTTTAAGCATTACATCTATTATGCTCTGGGATCTGAAGTGATCCCAGAATATAATAGGGGGCATTGAATTTGTGTTAACTAGCTTCTTCATGAATTGAAATTTCCAGGAAAAACTGTGCACAAAGGTGAATTTGAATTTAGCTTGTTTAGCTCATTATTATTTAACACCTATTGATTTGTCACCAATCAAGCATGCACATCACCATTCCATACATTGTCAATGCTTAGCTATGTCAGTTAGTCCCATCGACCTCTACTCCATGTAAACAGAGTCCATCTGCAGAGTCCCACTGTAAGGATTACTGGGGGGGCAGCAGTTTGGACACTATACACCAACACGTTATCACCTATTTTATGGATAGGCTACAACTTTAAAATTTACTATAGACTTTTTGAAATGTTTAGTTTTCTGCCAAATTTTAGAATAATAAAGATATCTTTATAGTGCTGGTTTTGGGAAACTGGTAGAAGTGTAAATGCACAGAATCTACGAATTAGATCTTTTGTCTTGTCAGGATATCAGTTTGGGTGCAATTCTCCTTGAACATTTTTTTTATGGCGATATCTACTATGAATAATATAATCACATGCATATAATTTGATTATTTCTACCTTGTGCCACTCTCCATCATTCACTTTTATAGGGACCATTGTGGTAGTGTCTCCACTTCCAAGGTCATATCTAAAGTGCGCCATTCCATCTTTAATCTGAATTGTGGCAAAATCAGCATGGTTGATCCGTGCCATGTAGAAGAGCAAGCCTGAATCTGCCGTAGTACGAAGCTCAAGTTCTATTGATAAACTGCAAAAATAAAGAGTTAAAGAAACAATGGAAAGCAAAAAAACGCACTAAAGAAAGAAAAACAATGACCATGCAATTTTACAGTTTAGTCCTATTAGCATGAAATGTGATAGTTGTATATAGATAAAAAGCGGACCTTGTGACAACTTGCATAATCAAGTGGACAGAAATTATGACTTACCTGTTTTTCACTTTGGTATCATCAAATGCCAGTGCCATGTGGCTGTTTTTGGAAAGTCCAAACTGTTTTCCTCCTTGTATGGTTTCTGGCTTTATGTCGGATGCACAGCCCTTGAAAAAACAAATAAGAGCTACATAGAATCTATATGCATTTTTGCCATTATCACAATTTTTATGATTTCTTAATTTAAAGAAGGAGCAGAAAAGGAAAATATTTACACAGTATAAGCCTATGTTTGTTTTTATTCATAAAATGTTACACCCACATGTGAACTATTTATACAAAATATAATGGGGTTTATGTATTATAATTCAACGAGGATCCTAAATCATGATCATACTATGTGAATTTACAGCTTAATTAAGTAATGAAGAAAATCTGATTGCCACAATTCAGTTTTTCGAATATGTCTAAATTATTAAAAAAAAATCCTGATTCCGAAATATTATTTTTTAATTCAAATATTTATAAAAAAAATACTTCTGTGGAATTGCTGTCACATCATTTTCATGGCGCCCCTTGGTGATTGTTTCATTCTCTTTCATAAAATCCACCTAACATGTCCAGTGTTGGTGAGAAGTGTGCCAATTCTTTTTCTATGATGAATACCAGAAATCATGCCACATCCTAGTTACAGAACAAGGGCATCTCATTCTTGCACAGTCAAGAGCTATTTCAATTCACTCTAAGGGGTACTTTGCACACTACGACATCGCAGCTGCGATGTCGGTGGGGTCAAATCGAAAGTGACGCACATCCAGCGTCGCTGTCAACATCGGAGTGTGTAAATCGTTTTAGATATCATCAGTGTAGTGTCGGTCATTTCCATAATGTTGCGGCAGCGACAGGTACGATGTTGTTCCTCATTCCTGCGGCAGCACACATCACTGTGTGAGAAGCCACAGGAGCGAGGAACATCTCCTTACCTGTGTCCCACGGCTCACACCGGCTATGCAGAAGGACGAAGGTGGGTGGGATGTTTACGTCCCGCTCATCTCCGCCCCTCTGCTTCTATTGGCCGCCTGCCGTGTGACGTCGCTGTGACGCCACACGACCTGCCCCCTTTGGAAGGAGGCGGGTCGCCGGCCAGAGCGATGTCGCAGGGCAGGTAAGTACATGTGAAGGTGCCATAGCGATAATTTTCGCTACGGCAGCTATCACAAGATATCGCAGCTGCTGGTACTATCGCGCTCAGCATCGCTACCATCGGCTTGCGATGTCGTAGTGTGCAAAGTACCCCTAAAGGGGGCTTTACACGCTACGACATCGCTAATGCGAACTCGTTGGGGTCATGGAATTGGTGACGCACATCATGCCGTTGCGTGTGACACTGATGAGCGATTTTGCATCGTTGCAAAAACGTGCAAAATCGCTCATCGGTGACATGGGGGTCCATTCTCAAAAATCATTACTGCAGCAGTAACGAGGTTGTTCCTCGTTCCTGCGGCAGCACACATCGCTCCGTGTGACACCGCAGGAACGAGGAAGCTCTCCTTACCTGCCTCCCGGCCGCTATGCGGAAGGAAGGAGGTGGGCGGGATGTTACGTCCCGCTCATCTCCGCCCCTCCCCTTCTATTGGGCGGCCGCTCAGTGACGTCGCTGTGACACCGCACGGACCACCCCCTTAGAAAGGAGGCGGTTCACCGGTCACAGCGACGTCGCCGGGCAGGTAAGTATGTGTGACGGGTCTGGGCGATGTTGTGCGGCACGGGCAGCGATTTGCCCGTGTCGCGCAACAGATGGGGGCGGGTACCCACACTAGCAATATCGGGACCGATATCGCAGTGTGTAAAGGCCGCTTAAGGGTATGTGTGCACAACGTCTGTTTCAAAAAGGTAAATCTGCAGGATTGTTCAAGAGGAAGATGCTTTAGGAAATTCCAAAGTTTTTTTTCCTTAAATTTACTTTTTTAGCTACAGTGGGTAAAATAAGAATTTGATCTTATTTTACTAATAAAGTTTAAACATACAGTAACACATATTAAAACTTATGTGTTTCAGAGCCTAAAGGGCGCTTTACATGCAGCGACATCGCCAGCAATGTCGCTCGTGAAAGCACCCGCCCCCGTCGTTTGTGCGTCATGGGCAAATCGCTGCCCGTGGCGCACAATATCGCTAGTCCCATCACACAAACTTACCTTCCTAGCGACATCGCTGTGGCTGGCAAACAGCCTCTTATCTAAGGGGGCGGTTCGTGCGGCATCACAGCGACGTCACACGGCAGGCGTCCAATAGAAGCGGAGGGGTAGAGAGCAGCTGCATGAAAGTCATGCCCACCTCATTGCCGGAGGACGCAGGTACGGTGTTGTTCATCGTTCCTGGGGTGTCACATGTAGCGATGTGTGGTGCCTCAGGAACGACAAACAACCTGCTTCCAGTACCAGCAACGCTATTTGGGAAATGGACGACGTGTCAACAATCAACGATTTGGTGAGTATTTTGTATCTTTGCATTGTTAACGGTCGTTCGTACGTGTCACACGCAACGACGTCGCTAATGAGGACGTATGTGCGTCACGAATTCCGTGACCCCAGCGTCTCATTAGCGATGTCGTTTCATGTAACAGGGCCTTTAGAATAGTGGGTCCTTAATCATAGCTTATGATTAAGGACCCACTATTGTTAGTGTCTGAAACGCAAAAACTTTTCATATGTGTTATTTTTAAACTTTCTTGATTAAAGTGGAGTTTTAAACCTTTTTGAAGCAGACTATGGAGCTGGAATTTTTTCTTCGATTTATCTCTTCTCACCAAGCTGCTTGCCTATTTTCCTGTAGCCCATCCCAGCTTGTGCAGAATTACAATTTTGTCCCTGGTGTCCTTAGGCTATATGCGCACTAGAAAATTACTTTTTCTTAAGGAAAAACCAGACCCTGGGAAAGAATCCTACACCTGCAGTAAAATAATGCACCAAAACCGCAACAAAATCCAAAAGTGGTTTGGGGGCGTTTTGGTGCACTTTTGGTGCAGATTTGGTGCGGAATTGCTGCGGTTTTGCCGCAGGTTGGTCCCTGTGGTTTTTTCCAATAATTAATGGCAAAACCGCAGGGCCCTGCAGAAAAGAAGTGACATGCATATAAATTCCGCAGCAGAAATTCTGCGGGTAAATCCGCAGGTATAAAGAAACGCAGTGTGCACACAACTTTTTTTAATCCCCATAGATTTTGCTGAAGAGGGACTGCAGAAATGTTATAAACATTTTCTGCAGCATTTCTGCAGCGAAATTTGTTGCAATTACGCAGGTAAATCCGCAGCGTGCGCACATGGCCTTAGACAGCTCTTTGGTCTTGGCTGGAGTGTGATATGAGTGTATGTACAGGTGTCTTTTATATAGGAAATGGTTTAAAACAGGAGGAATTAATAGAGGTAATGAGTGCAGAGTAGGAGGGCTTCTTAAAGAAAACATAAAACAGTGCTGTGAGAGCCAGAATTCTTGCATGTTGGTAGGTGATCAAATATTTATTTCATGCCATAAAATGCAAATTAATTATTTACAAATCATACAATGTGATTTTCTTTATTTTTTTGGTCTTTCTGTCTGTCATTGTTGAAGTGTACCTACGATAAAAAATTATACACCTCTACATTCTTTGTAGGTGGGAAAACTTGAAAAATCGGCAGTGTATCAAATACTTATTTTCCTTACTAGATGTTTTGTCATTTCCTCTGTACTTTTTCAACGTTTTTGACTGTCAGCATTTTTTTAGAATTTTTGTGGCATCTTTTGTTCTGGAATTTTCAGGATGTTTTTTTTTACTCAATTCAACAATGAAGAAACCACTAGGGTTTTTTCAATGAAAGAAAGTTTTTATTTCTTTTAATGTTTTGGCATCTTTGGAAACTTAAAGCAGTAAAAATGCCCAAAAGACAACATATGAACAGCAATTTGTGTTTACATAGAAATGCATATGTTCATTCGTTTGAGCATATTCTACAGTGAAGGAAATCATTATTTGATCCCTTGATGATTTGGTAATTTTGCCCACTGACAAAGACATGAACAGTTTATAATTTTAAGGGTAGGTTAATTTTACCAGTGAGATAGAATATCTAAAATACAATCCAGAAAATCAAATCCAATAAATTATATAAATTTATTTGCATTTTACAGAGAAAAATAAGTATTTCATCCCTTACCAAACATTCAGAGTTCTGGCTCCTACAGACCACTAAGGCCGGTTTCACACATCCGGCTTTTTGCCGTTTTGCCGGATCCGGCGCTCTCCCGTACAGTTAATACAGTACAATGACAGAGCAACAAGCGCCGGTCACATGCTGTCATGTGACCGGCGCATGTGACCCGGAAGTTACAGCGCTGTCATTGTACTGTATTATCTGTACGGGAGAGCGCCGGATCCGGTAAAATGGCAAAAAGCCGGATGTGTGAAACCGGCCTTAGACGCTCCTAATCAACGCGTTACCTGCATTAAAGACAGCTGTCTTAAATTGTCACTGTATAAAAGACTTGTCAACACACTCAATTAATCAGTCAGACTCTAACCTCTACAACATGAGCAAGTACAAAGAGCTTTCTAAGGATGTCAGGGACAAGATCATAGACCTGCAGAAGGCCGGAATGAGCTACAAAACCATAAGTAGGACACTGTGTGAGAAGTAGACAACTGTTGGTGCAATAGTAAGAAAATGGAAGTAATACAAAATGAGTGTCGATCAGCATCAATCTGGGGCTTCATGAAAAATTTCACCTTGTGGGGTATCCAGGATCATGACGAAGGTAAGAGATCAGCCTAAGACTACATGACAATGGTCCAAAATATACAGCCAATGCAACAAAGGAGTGGCTCAAAAGAAGCACACTAAGGTCATGGAGTGGCCTAGCCAGTCTCCAGACCTTATGGAGGGAGCTGAAGCTCTGAGCTGCCAAGCGACAACCTCAAAATCTTAATGACTTAGAGATAATCTGCAAAGTGGACCAAAATTCCTCCTGATATGTGCGCAAACCTCATCATCAACTACAAAAAAAGTTTGACTACTGTGCTTGCCAACAAGGGTTTTGCCACCAAGTATAAAGTCTTGTTTGCCAGAGGGATGCAATACTTATTTCTCTCTGCAAAATGCAAATATATTGATAAAATTTATACATTCTGATTTTCTGGATTTTATTTTGGATATTCTATTTTACTGGTAAAATTAACCTACCCTTAAAATTATAGACTGTTCATGTCTTTTTCAGTGGGAAAACTTACAAAATGATCAAGGGATCAAATAATTATTTCCTTCACTGGAGGTACTTTTTCAGGTGGGTTTCTGAGCACATACCCCAAATCCCCAATTTTACTTTCTTATAGATGTACTGCACTCAATGCAGCCCCCAAAGGACGTCTAAGAAAAATCTCAAGCAAGAAAACAATGCAATTGACTTCCACACCCCTTTTTGTGTACACCTGTGCTCAGGAAGCAAGGAAACTCCTTGCATTCTTTACCCATTCGGTCAGCGCCACAGAAATCCGTTAGCAACATATAACATTTCTGCATATATCATCCTTATGCACACGTCTTGGTAAAATAATCAAGTAGATAAAGAAGATGTCTGTTAGATCATCTTTCTATTGTGTACTGAAGTCCTAGTCATTCTACATGAATATAAATGACTACTTGCAGGTCATATACACAGTACAAAGGTAAAGCAGGATATCTATCCATTGAGCCATGTATAGCTGGTATTATGAAGATGTATTCAAGTGTATCAGTTAAAATGATTTCAATACTACTTCATTTAACATGCTATTTCGTTTTTGGTATTTATTCCACCTATGGTGTAATACTACAATTTTTTCTGTGTGATGAAGTTTTGGGGGGCAAGTTACCATAATACATTTCTAGACAAAAAGCCCTAAAAACTAATGAGGGCCCACCTCAACATGTGTAACCACCAGCACTAGACACAGTAGGTGAACGTTTTGAGATAAAATTAAAAGAACATCAGGAGGCACAATAACAAGAGTGGAACAGCAATATCTAGGCAAAGGAACATTTTTATGTACCGTATTTTTTGCTTTATAATACGCACTTTTGTTCCCCCAAATTTTGGGGGAAAGTAGGGGGTGCGTCTTATAAACCGAATATACGGGGGGGTGTTCATATATACATATACTGCACTGTCCATTCTTGAGCGGTACTGGGGGCAGGTGACAGCTGCGGGCGGCAGCGTTAGATCTCCTGCTCCCGCTCATATAATATGCCCAGCCGCTGTCCAGCAGTGTGGTGCTGAAACTGCATCACGCTGATGGGCTGGGGCAGTGGGGCATATTATATCTGCCTGCGCCCTCCTTTGATCGCACATGATCCCCCCTGTGTTAGATATGGCCCCCGTGCTGCGGCCCATAGTAAAATAAAAAAAGCTTTACTCACCTCCTCCAGCGCTGATCTCCGGTCTCCTGCTGCTGTTGTCTGTGATAAGGCACGCATGATGATATCACTCTGCCGTGCCAATCACATGACCGGCAGCAAGAACCAGGAAGTGGAGGAGGGAGAACTCGGAGCTCAACTGCGAGGAGGGAGACACAGGAATTACAGCGCTGAGAAGGTAAGGAAAGTGTTTTATTTTATTATGGGCAGCAGCCTGGGGGCATATCTAACACAGGGGAGATGGGCCATCTATAGTGGCCATGGGCAGCACACATGTGGGCCATATCTAACACAGGGGAGATGTGCCATCTATAGTGGCCATGGGCAGCACGCATGGGGGCCATATGTAACACATGGGAGATGTGCCATCTATAGTGGCCATGGGCAGCACACATGGGGGCCATATCTAACACAGGGGAGGTGTGCCATCTATAGGGGCCATGGGCAGCACACATGGGGGTCATATCTAACACAGGGGAGGTGTACCATCTATAGGGGCCATGAGCAGCACACATTGGGGACATATCTAACACAGGGGAAGTGCACCATCTATAGGGGCCATGGGCAGCACAGGGGGATGTGTCCCAGCACAAGGGGGCTATATTCAATATAAGGGGGCCATATCCAGATTAAGGGGGGCTAATTTTAGGATGGGGGCTATGAGGGACATATACCCTATATGATTTGTTAGGCGCACACTGGCATTATAAGATGGACCCCATTTAACATTAAAAAAAAAATCTATTTTAGTTCACCAAAGTTGGGGGTGCGTCTTATAATCAGGTGCGTCTTATAAAGTGAAAAATACGGTAATTATTTTAATTGAAAAATAGTTATGATTTGCCTGGTCTGACAAGAAACATTAATATTTAATCTTGATAAAATCCCTTTAATTTTAATACCATTGGTAGTGCAATGAAAAATCTATTCCTAATGTGATGAGCTGATGGCTATTCACTAGATATGGAGCTGCCGTCTCCTCAAGTTCAAATCTGCTTGAACTTTTTGTGCAATATTTTTTTTTTATCCAGTGTGAAATCATCATTGCTCATATTTGTAAAATATTCTTGCAACATACACGTGAACAGCGTAACTTTTCACGCTTATTTCTGGGTATTGCTTAAATAGTATGGAGATGTGCAACTGAAAAAAAAAAAAGGATGTGTGGAAACCTTTGTGGTTGGTACACAGTTTTGTATATATTCTGCATTAAAGTAGTTTAGACATATAATACTGTGAGTTTAGAAAATACATTTGTTCACATTTGTATTTTATTCCAACTGTCTGATACTCTACAAGTGTTGTGAAATTGCGGAAAAAGTGCAATTCCACAATTTCTTTTTAAATTCCCCATGATCACTATATGGTAAAACTGACATGTAAGTATGATTCCCTTGGCCAGTTCGAGTTTATAGATAAACATGTATAATTTTACTTTTATCTAAGTGGTTAAAAAAAACTTCATAAGTTTGTAAAAAGGAAAAAAAATAAAAATTACGCTCTTTTATCTATTTTCCAAAACCCATAGTGGTCTCATTTTTTACAGTCTGGGACTGTGTGGGGGCTTATTTTAATTATACCATTTTTTGATAAATATGATGTTTGATTGGTTTAATGAAATGTTGTGGCGACCAAAAAAAACATAATTCCGGCGGTTTGATCTTTTTCTCGCTACTCCCTTTACCGATCAGATAAGTTGATTGGGCATTTCTGAACACAGCGATACCAAATATGTGTTTTTTTAATAGTTTTATTGTCAATGGGGCAAAAGAGGGGTGATTTGTACTTTTATTTTTATATATTTTTTAAAACTTTTTTTTACATTTTTTATTGATTTTACTAGTCCCCTTAGCATTGATCAGAGTTTGATAGCATGATATAACTAGTTAATAAGCACAGGTGGATCTCCAATCCACCCGTGCCTGTGAGCTGCACAAGTCTGCTGATCAGATCTTCAGACATGCTGGGAATAGAAATACCCTAGGTCGTAAAGGGGTTAAAGAGGACCTGTCATTATATCAAAAGTATCCAGGTTTTTATTCCCGCTGCTCTCCTGATAATGTAATTTTGTTTTGTTAAATGCACCAAACAGTTCCAGAGATATCAGCCTTTTATGTAATGCTAATTGGTCTTTACAAGGGTGCATGGCCTACAGGACCCTCAGTAGCATGGCTTTAGGTAAACTCTGCATTATTACTATTTAAGCAATTCACCTTTGATAAAGACTATACATATTTGAACTAAATAAAAAGGCTTATATCTCTGGAATTTTAGGGTGGATTTAAAAAAGGAAATTGAAATAAAAAATAACAATCAGGAGCAGCATCTGGAACAAAATAAGAGCAAAAAATGGTAGCAGGTCTTCTTTTTCTGCTTCATGACCTTTTGAAATAAATTTACGCAAAGGTTGTGTCCCTGCTTTGATGCGGGCTTGGACACTGAGCATGCATCTTTTCTTGCACAGGACGGCTGACTTAATCAAAATGAATATAAGGCCATAAAATGTGTGGTAAAATGTGCTAATATCATGGAATAATACACTTCTTACAGCACCTATTCAGTGCTTCTTTTTTTTTCTAAATTTTACTGCTGAGTGGTGCTACTAATCTACGGTGCTTGATAATTCTCTTCTACTCAACCTCTGGCATCTTCACCCTCAAATGCCGACGTTCTCATTAGTCTCTGGTGGTTTGTGACCAGCTGGCAGCTCTAATGTTTCATGGAACTGGAGGTTATAACTCATTACAAGTCTATGAGAGCATCTTTCTGGCCTTGTTCTGACATTTATAGACTTGTATTGACCATTTGTGACATAAACTATGACTTCCAATCAGAGGTTGCGCTCATAAGATGGCGCCATGGGAAAAAAAAGGTTAAAACATCAGAGAGTGAGTATAAGGTCGAAGTTACACGTGACAGGAGCGGGTCGCTTGCATGTAGCTATGCAGCCGAGACGCTCCTGTCCAGAGAGTGTGCGGCCATGTCAGGTGATGCGATGCAGACTCGCGCGAGTTACATGTGAGGCACTTGCAAGTGTGACTCTGGCCTAAGGCCATGGCTGGTACCAATTAAAAGCACCACTCCAGCTGTGGATATTCACCACTGATTTCATCCTTTGCAATACAAACGATGAAGTAAGTGGTAAAGGTCATCATTAGCATACAAGTAAACACTTATCTCTCACCGCACATACTGGGTGTGTGATCACATAGGTAAATCACATCACCCTCATATAGGCCTTTCTTTACCTGGTTTGCTGTGGCCTTCTGCTTGAGGTAACACTGTTGCTAGCCAGCTAGATGACTACATGCACTATATCTGCGATTCAGCAGATTACTCTATTTATTTTATTTTTGTACATGTTATGTGATTGACCCATGATTTCTGCACCTATTATTGAGCGATTAGGTGCTCATATGTATTGGTAACAGAAGCATCAAATTATGTTTATTATGACTGAGCAGACTGTTATCTTACAATCCATAATATGGAATGCATTATTTATCAGTTGACACAGTGGTATAGTATTTCTGAGCCACCAAGTGATAACATGATGTGGTTATAGGAGTAATTATTTATTTGGTACCTGCACAGGATACTTTTTATATTCCTGAGGGTTTTTCATGCTCTTTTGCAACATCTTCTCTGTTGTTTTTAAATGGCTTTAAATTTCGTGTTGGGTGTTAGTGAAAAATATTTTTATTATATGGTTACGCTTTCACCATTATAAGCAGATTCTTTGCTCTTTTTCAAATTATTTGCCTTCTCATCCACAATGATCAAGTACCCTAATTATTTAACTATATATTTACTCTGTGCAGTGCACCTACCGCTTCTTCCTATATATATGTGTGTGTGTGTGTATGTGTGTGTGTGTGTGTGTGTGTGTGTGTATATGTGTGTGTGTGTATATGTGTGTGTGTGTGTGTGTGTGTGTGTGTGTGTGTGTACAATAACCCCATTTTATTCAGCTTTGTGTGTGTTTGGTATTGCATTTTTTATTTATTAGAATAGACAAAAGAGAAAAAGAGGAAGAGAAGAAAATAATCTAGAAATAAAAAGATAAAAGTAAAATAAAGAAGGAGAATATAAAATCTGGTAAATTAAAAAATGAATGTACTAAAGGGATGACAGTAAAAACAATTACTAAGTGACTGCAACTAAATATATCTTAACCGTAATTCTATGCAGCAGAAACAACTGTAGTATAAGTCTACTAGTTTTTTCCTCTACAATTCTGGAACTACGATTACTAAACGGACGTCAGGAAAAGATTACTGAGCACCCGCAACTGACAATAATCCTGACTATATTAAGTTAAAAATACTGTAGTGGATGCCGATTACTATAGTATATTTTTACTGTCCTCGATGTAGTCCTATCATCTAATCTGAAATATTATTTTTATTTGATTCCTTTTTTTACACTTGGGGAAAAAAATAAAAAATAAACAACCGGATGCCGATTAGTGATGTGCGTCACTGATTAGTTCTCAGTGGCTGCAGGACGCACATATGAAGGGGTACAAAAGGGTGGAAAAATAGCCAGGCAACAAAAAAAGCCCTAGCCAAAAGCAAGCACAGAGACCGATCAGTGATCTGCATCACTCAATAGTGGCTCAGCAGCTGTAGGATGCACCCAAGGACGTGGTGCAAATGGGAGGAAAAAATGGACAGGAAAAAGGTCCTGGCCAAAAGTGAGCATGAACACCAATCAATGATGTGTGTCACTAATCATTGCTGGGAAGCTGTAGGATCCATGTACAGAAGTGGTGCAAAAGGGTGGACTGGAAAGCAGCAGAGGACGGGAACAGGAAAGGAAAATCTTCTTTCTTCTTGTTTTTAGTTAGCAGCAGCAACAGTAGCAGAAGTGATAGCACAGGCTAAAATTGTCTGTGGCATCACAAGGTCCAGCAGATCCACAGCAAAAGGACCCAGTAACTGCTCTCCTCACACCTCTAAGAAGGAATGAGGCAGAGCAGAACAGATACTGTGAGGTCAAACCCCATCTCTGCTCTCTGATTGGTACGATCAGATGATATCATCTGATCGATGGAATCAATGCTGGTGATGCTGCCGTTGCTAGGCTCTAGCCTATGACTGGTGCTGTCCTAGCATCAATCATAACTGGACTTTAATATTTCAGGCAATTTCATTTGATAAAATGTTGAAATTGCTGTGATTGGCTATTAGAATTGAACATCCCATCACAGCAATCATAGATGTCATAAACAGCAAGCACCTTCATGCGATCACCATGCCGTCAGTCATGGTGGCCGCATGATTGCTATTATGCACCCATATGTCATAGATCGGGAACCTTTTCCCAGCCAAGATATATGGGTACATCAAAGGTCATGAAGGGTTTAAAGAGGAGGTGTCACCAGGTCCTAAGTGGAAAGTTTTTGTTCTCTCTTTATTCTCACTGCTCCCCATAATTTTTAAAAATCCACAATATGGTTACAGAGATATGGCCCTTTTTATTCAGTGTTATTTTTTATGGTCTTTTATCAAAGAGGCATGGCTCACACTATTATCTGAGGGCGTGTGCTCTGGTTCATTACCAGTTAGCCACTCCCCTTTGGTAAAGTAGTACTAAATTTAAAAGCTCATATCTCTGGAAACCTATGGTGGATTTAACAAAAAACCTGCTCCCTCCAAAAGACAGTATAATCGGAAACAGTGGGAATAACATTAAAGGCATAAATTGTCCCTTTCTGACCTGGTGACAGGTACTCCTTAAAAATATAGTTCAAAAATGAATTATCACAGTTTTAAGCCTATATAAGGAAAAGAAAACAAAATGGCATGCCAGGGTGGATGTTTACTTTAAACATATCCAGATCCTTTTTGCTTATTTTATTTTCTGATTTCTAGAGACGTGTTATGTGTAGAAGGTAAACTATGCAATAACAAGCAGAGGGGTGCTCGGAGACAATGCATGCTCCTGATATGTGCCGTAATAAAAAGAACCCAATTTCTGATTATTTTTAAGTCATCCTAAAGGCGTCTATCATGATTGTGTAGTTCACAAAAACATTTTGCAGACTGGCACACTAGGACACATTTCCATTTCTTTTGCTATAGGAGGCCCTGGAAGAGAATAATTGTAAGTTGAGGTAGTCCTGTTATATCCTTCAGTCTGTTCACAGTACAAAGGAATAGAAAAAAAGAAGGAAATAGAAATGATTAGGTCTGTGTCACTAAAAAGGTAATATAGAGAAATGATAAAGAGCCACGTTAAGCAGGCAAGAGGGAATGGATACCGTTGTGGAATCATGCTCATCTGTGATATTGGCACTCTTCTCTTCAGATGTGTCAGGCTCCTACGGTGCAGCAAATAAGAGGCAAAGCAGTTGTTAGAATCGCCATACTTTGTGAGTCAAATTCAATACAAGTCTGGCATGTATAAAGACAAACAGTTGTATAAATGGCATTTGTCAATATAATGCGTTCACATTCTATGTGATTAAACACCATGAACTCATTTACATTTTTCTTTTATGTCAGTTATGAATAAATGAACAATACATCATGTAATAATTGTGTATGCTAGTATTAAAAATTTATGGAGGATTCAGCCAATATACTATAGAGGCATTAGATTTTAAATCTAGTATGGCTGGAATTGCTATAGTATTGTTTTTGCTAAATTTTTATATTTTTTTAATTATGCATTAAAATAAATTAAATATCATTGAACTAATCATTAAACGATTTAATATGAATTTCTAGTGAACGCATATACTTTCAATTCAGAAAGAATATTTATTATATCCAGTCTATCAGTTGCAATAATTTCATGTAACTGCATGCGAATAAGTTACATTCTTAAAACAATATCTAAGTAGCTACATGCTCTTGTGTTGCATGATGGATTGGCCCACTAGGTACCAAAGGAAGTGCTGCTGGGCCAAGGTCCATAAAATGTATGCCACCCAAAGTCCCAGCAGAAGCCAACAAAATATTAAACTGACATTGGAAGCAATCTTTTGCTGCTATTTCTATGGCTGCTTTTTGACTCTATTATTATATATGTTTGTGGGGTAGTTTTAGGTACTGCGCATGTAGCAGTCACAACCAGCCCCTGGTACATGTAGTGCCAGAAGTCCTTTTACAACTAGGAAGGTAACCGCATTAAAAATAACACATAATATGTCAACTCCCTTTTAGAGATAATACAGTTGAAACCAGAAGTTTCCATACACTATCTAAAAATACACATCTGCATGTTTTTCTCACTATCTGACATGAAATCCGAATAAACCTTTCCTGTTTTAGGTCAATTAGGAGCCCAAATTATTTATATTTGTCAAATGCCAGAATTATGAGAGAGAATGTTTAAAGGCAGTTTTATCACTTTCTGCAAAGTCAAAAGTTTACATACACTAAGAGTAGTATGCCTTTAAACAATATGGGACAGCCCATATGATGATGTCATGTCTTTGGAAGCTTTTTTTAGGTTTATTGGCAACATCTGAGTTAATTAAAGACACATCTGTGGATGTATTTTAATGCACACGTGAAACACACTGCTGCTTCATGGGAAAGTAAAAAGAGATCAGCCAAGATCTCAGGAAGAGAATTGTGGACTTGCACAAGTCTGGTTCATCCTTGGGTGCAATTTCCAGATACCCAAAGGTGCTGTCACGCTTGTACAAAGGGCTGGTAAGATGTAGTACAGCGTATTCCCCACTAGGTGGCAGCAGAGTAGTGGAAGAGAGTCAAAGTAACACTGTAACAGAAAGGAGGCTGAAGTGCACCAGAGTATCTTCTGTACGCAGTTCACAGGCGAACCCCCAGGGGTCAATAGAGTAGTCAAGCAGTCAGGGTCTAGACAGGAAAGTCAAGTCACTGCAAAGGGAGAATCAAATCAGGTCAGAAAACAGAACCAAAGTCTGATGCCGGGAGATCAGGGATGCAGAGTGAAACACAAAGGGCACAGGGAACAGAAGACAAGAAAGGAGGGTGAGGAGACACAAACACGGGAATGAGGATGAACCAGGATAGTTAAACAACTGACAGGAGCAGAAAGTCAGGGACTGGGACAGATGGACGAACAGGGGAGGGTACAGGTCAGGGCACCGTAACAAGGAGTCAGTTCAAACAGAAAATCTCACCAGAGCCAATCACAGGCTGCTGAGCAAAACTATAAACAGCACAGGAATGCAAGTGCAGTGACCAGAAATAAGTGTCTCCTGAAACCAGAATGAGGCTGATGGTAGGTAACCCCTGACATGACCAGGCCGGGTCTGGGAATCTCTAAAGCGGGGAATACCGGTCCTGGATCATGACAGGTGTCTTGTTTATCTGTACAAACAATTATATGCATGTAAAAACAAAAAGGGAATGTGCAGCCTTCATACTGCTCAGACAGGAGATGGGTTCTGTGTAACAGAGATGAACATGCTTTGATCAGACATGTGCATATCAACCCAAGAACAAAAGCAAAAGACCTTATTAAGATTCGGGCGGAAGCTGGTAAGATTGTCTCGTTATCTACAGTGAAACAAGTACTGTATCAACATGGGCTAAATGGCCATTCTGTCAGATATATAGCAGAAAGAGGACCATGGTGACCTTTCTGCTATGATCGCAACTAATCTGAGCGATGTCACCGCTGATTGCAACTCATTCACTGCCTGTAGTTACAGCGTGCGGACATGTGACATGATTGTGAGCTGTAATTTCAGATGTAGCAAAGCTGAGTCGTCGTGGGACCTTGTGTGGATTATGTTGGACCTGCAGTGGTGTTTTGGGGGTTAATAAAATGGTGAAAGAGGGTTGTTTTGTACTTTATTCTAAATAAAGGATATTTCATTGTTTGTGTTTATTTACTTTCACTTACAGATTAGTAATGGTGGGTTTCATAGACCCTCCCCATTATTAATCTAGGGCTTAGTGGCAGCTGTGGGCTGTTATTAATCCCTCATTACTCTAATTACCACCGCACAAGAGCAATCGGTAAGAGGTGGGTAAAGTGCTGGGATTGTCGCATTTAATAGATGCAACAATCCCGGGCAGCCACAGGCTGCTATTTTTAGGCTGAGGGCCTAATAAATAAAGGCCTCCCCATTTTGAGAATAACAGCCCCCAGCTGTCAGGATTTATCTTGGCTGGGTATCAACATTGTCATCTTTTTTTAATTATTTATTTAGATAATTTTAAAAAAAGCAGCATGCATTTCCTCTTATTTTCATACATAGCCTAGATAAGCACACAGCTGGGGGCTGCAGCCTTTAATAGTAGGCTTTATCTGTGCTGGGTATCATAATATGGGGGGGCCCTATGTCAATTTTTTTATTTATTTATTTTTACTGTACGACATAGATGCACACAGTACTTGTGATTGAAAGCGTCAGACACGCTGTCACTCAGTGTGGGTGCGCGTCTGACTGCAACAATCACAGATGCCGGTAGGCAGGAAAAGCAGTGCATATTTAATGAAGGTAAATTATTGGCCCTGAAATGAATGCTCAGCCTGGAAGCAATGTACAGCTGTGCCGGTGCCTCGGTAAGTACAGTCTGCCTGCTCCCATCCACCTATCCCTTCTACCACCATATTCTGGTCCCCATAGACTTAGACAGGGACCGGAATCTAGTCTGCAACCAGATTTTAAAAACCAGATAACAGGGACCCACCAGTCCTGGTTATCTGCGAGTCTGCTCATCACTAGTTTGGAGGAAACACGGACAATCTTTAAAGCCTAAGAACACCATACCAATTGTGAAACACAGGCGTGGCAGCATCATGTTTTGGGGTTGTTTTGCTGCAAGGGCACTTCACAATATAGATGGCATCATGAGGAAAGAAGATTATGTGGCAATATTGAAGCAACATCTCAAGACATCAGCCAGGAACTTAAAGCTTGGACGGAAATGGGTCTTCAAAATTGACAATCACCCACAGCATACAGTCAAACTGGTTACAAAATGGCTTAAGGATAACAAAGTCAATGTTTCAGAGTGGCCATCACAAAGTCCTGATCTCCATCCAATTGCGACATTATGGGCAAAGCTGAAAAGGCAGATGCGAGCAAGGCGGCCTACAAACATGGCTCAGTTAGACCAGTTTTGTCAGGAGGCATGGGCCCAAATCACGATAAACTATTGTGAGAAGCTTGTGGAAGGATATCCAAAGTGTTTTACCCAAGTCATACAGTTTAAGGGTAATGGTACCAAACACTAATGAAATGTATATAAACTTTTGACTTTGCAGAAAGTAATAAAAATGCCTTAAAACATTCTCTCTCTCATTATCCTAGCATTTGTCAAATATAAATAATTTTGGTTCCTAATTAACCTAAAACGAGAAAGGTATACTCTAATTTCATGTCAGATAATGTGGAAACAAGCATATGTGTATTTTTAGATAGTGTATGTAAACTTGTGGTTTCCACTGTACATAAGGGACCATGAGGTTTCAGTTGTGCTTATGATTGTGCTTAGCAGCAAGTAAATATATATACACCTATACTCTTCAACATTGTAATTGCAACATCAAAAAGAAAAAGTTGTGGAAATCATTGAATGGCTAGACATGTTAATGATATACAAATGATGAAAACATAGGAACAACATTTTCTAAAACATCTCTATTTAGTATTAAGTATGAGCACTATGTGTGAAAAACATGTCCATACACACATTGACTGCTATTATCGAAGTTAATAATGGTTGTCTAGGAGTGTTCTGCCATGATGAATACCTTTGAGCTCAGAAATCACCAAGATCCACTGCTGCCAAGCCTCTTTGCAAGTGCCAACCAATAATGTCCCAGATGTGAAGATCTCAGACAAATCCAGAGACACAGCAGACTAAAGTAGCATGCTTAGGACATGCAAGCTGCTTAAATTATCACAAGTAACATGCCACCTTGTGTTGTGTTGAAAGACAGCTTCTATGATACTTTGCAGAAACGGACATACTAATGATTCCATGATTGATCTATTCTGTGTTGCAAGTGTAATTGGATGTCACATACCAAACCTAAGACATCAGTGTCTACACATACAGAAGGCATTTGAATGGCAATAGGTTTTAAGCCAGATGTGCAGATACAAGACTTTCATTGACCTCAGTCACCTCTCTGAAAGGCCGTTATAGTGCTGAGCAAGTCGGCAATGGAGGCTGGAATGGAGGTGTATTCTCTTCAGCGATGAGTTTACTTTGCCTTGGATGCATCAATAGCTGGAGATTTGTCTGAGACCACATGGGCAGCGCAATGAAAATGTCTTCAGGAGGGAACAGCATACCAGTCCTACTCTTGGGATTATGGTGTGGAGTGGCATTGTGTACAGTAGCTGGATCCCTTTAGTCTTTATTCAAGGGACACTATCAACTCGACGTTACATTGATTTGGTCATGGAACTAGTGCTTCAGACATTTCTCCAAGGTGACCCAAGAGGCGTTTTTCAACACAACAACCCTAGGCTTGTGCTATTGTGAGCAGTCTGCATGAGCCAAATGGTCTCCCACCAAGCACGTTTGATTTGCATGCCCAAATACATTCAGCCCGGCAAAACATTCCTCACACAACTATTAATATCCTCATTGATAGCATGACAAGTCTATGTCGGCATCTAGTGTTTATACTCAATTCTAAATAAATCAAGATGTTTAAAAAAAATAATATTTTTTTACAATATTAACTTGTATATCGAGCTTGTGCTTTCCAAAATTCCACGAGTTTTCCTTCTTGGTGTTTGCAACAAATATCACTATACATGTAAACTGCAGTGTTTATGATCTCATCAAGAGTATACATTTTCTGCGAGGATGAAAGGAAAAACCTCAGGGTTATTTTCCTGTTAAGCTCAAGCCACCTGGGTCTTAATGGAATAATTTGCCCCTAAACTTCCATCTGCTATTTCTTAACACTGATATGGTCTAATATAGTAAAAATGTAAATAAAAAAAACCCATGCACCAGGTTCTAGTGGTAACTACAAATGTACCATCCAAAACCACCCACTTTACCATGAGCTCAAAAAGAAACTTCATTCTGAGCCTACTTAGTCAATGCTAGCATTATATAAATAGGGTCCTGTGTCTTTTAAATAGAACCTGTCATCAAGATTATGCATGTTAAAATATAGGTATGGCCATAGTGGTGCTATTAAACTGATTTAATATATACACATTCAGTGAAGAAATCTGTAGCCTGGTTTATGTTTAATCAGCATTAGAAGTTTTGGTTTCCTAAGCTTTCTGTGCATTGGGGCAGGACTATGGGGGAGGACTGTGGGTAGGGTCTTTAGTTTTAGCTGAGCCCCTCCACTGCCTTTGATGTTTGCATTATCTTCCTGTTTTAAATTTGCTCTGGAACCATTCTAACCAAGGGTTTTGCTTATGCAGATTTTTCTTGTGGCGGCTTTCACAAAAGTGACGCTGATGGCAACGCTTGCACAGAGTGAGATCTTGGCTTGTCATTGAGCTGAGATCTAAATCCGCTCATGCATCACTACCAGCCCCATTTTCATGATGATTGCCGCAAGATCAATCTGCACAAGTATGGTCCACAGCTTGGATGGTGGCAGCGCAAAATTTAAAAGAGGAATAGCATACAGACACCAGAGGCAGTGAAGGGTCCGAGCAAAGACTAGAGATGAGCGGAGTTCGGGTTTGGTGGGTTCAGTCGAATTTTAGATAAAGTTCAGTTCTGGACCAGGACTTGACCTGAACCCCATAGGTAGTCACTGATTGAGCAGTTAAGGTCTCCACCCACATACAGCCAGCCATAAACAGAGCACTTCCAGGGAGGGTTTTTTTCACTTTATTTTTTTGTACACACTAAATCCACTTACAGTGTTGTTACCCCCAGTGTGAGCCATTCAAACACTGCATGCGGCTCGCACTGGGCCGAGCACAAAGCATACCCAAGCATATTGATGCGCGTTCAAGTAGTCAGCATACGTAAAGCATCCGAACTCTGAATTCAAACACTGATTTGTTTTTGAAAAGTCTGTGTTCCGTATGAACACCGAATTTTACTATTCGGGTCCGCTCATCTCTACCAAACAACCTACCCAGAATGCCACCCCAATGCACGGAAATTTTAGAAAATCAAAACAATCAACCAGAATATGGATTTCTGTATCTATTAAATCAGTATAAAAATGCCATTATAGTACTACCTTTAGTTTAACATACATAATCCTAATGAAAAGTTCTCTTTAGCACAAAGGCTTTCTTTATGCAGTGAAATTTAACAATGAACCAAAATCCTCTGATTATAGGAATTTTAGAAATGCCAGACATTTGATGACAAATCTAGTAATCCGTAAAAAGAAACTAGTTTTAAAAATAAATAATTAAAAACCAATCAATAGAAATATTTTATGAAACATGTATACAATTGTATACAATTCCTTTTAAATAATTATATTTGGCAATACAATAAGAGGACTTAAAATCACTTTTTAGGGATTACTTATATGCATGACATCACTCCATGCAAAAATTAATGGCATTCTGACCTGAAGGAAGCAGGCCGTGATAATCTGAAGATTCTTGTGCCCCAGGACAACCACAAGATATGGTTGGTGGTAGAAGTTCAGCCATAATCCTTATACTTTTTACATTTGACATTTACTAGTAAATAATTCTGAGCTTTATCTGTCATTGGTTTTAAGTAAAGAAATGTTTTAGAAAAAATTGTAAGAATAATTCACCTGGCACATGTACGGTACTTGGATACTACAACTATGCACTGCCCTCTTTAAGATCTTGAAGATGTAGGGCATAGAAGGCATTTGTTCTGACTGTATATGTTTGAATACTATGAGTACATATCTATTTCTAAAAGCTGACATATTTACTTTAAATATTTTTCATTTAGTACTTACAGTTGATGGGACAGGAACTTGGGGACTAGGTTTGACTTGTGGTGACTTTGTGGCACCAGGGATGGTTGATGCTCCATTTTCATCTATGTCATCTTCTTCTTCATCTGTAAGGCACTGTCCAATTTCTGCATTCTCAAAAGATACAGGCTGTGCAAAGTCTATTGGCCTAATAGGGCAAAAAATAATATTTAAATGTAGGCATTTTAAATAATAAAGCTATAACATATAATGGACTTATCCTTTTATGTGACATGATTTACATGGTCATTAGAATAAAAATAGTGAATATCCATAAAAGAATTGTTTAACCTTAGAAGTTTTTGAAAATAAAGAGTTGAAGACAATAAAATGGACTCAATCATACTAGTTACTTAGGTGCATGATACTTCTTCAAAGAAAGTGCCTTGGATCACTTTGTGGTCTTGTGGACCATTATGTGTTTTGTTCTTGGAGTGTTTTTTCTTCGTTTATCACTCTTATGGTGGGTAATACTAGTCTTGAAATTTCTTCTTTTGTACACAATATGTCTTACTGTCAATTAGTGAAGTTCATAGTCTTTTGAGCCTGATAAGCATCAATAACATTTTATGAGGGCCTCAAAAATCTGCTTCTCTTGTACCTTGATACACTTCCACAAATGTGTTGTAAAGACTTTGGTAGATCATTGTTCTTTAAATAAAACAGGTTGCTTACTTGCACCTTATTGTCATCCCATTGACTGAGAACACCAAACTCTAATTTCACCTTTGAATTATCTGCTTATGTTTATGGTGATGAGTTCACCATCAGGAGGACACTGAACAACAATGGCAGCGTTGCAAGTAAATGTCGCTGATCCCAAAAAGAACATTGCTGCCTGTCTGCAGTTTGCTAAAAAAACACCTGGACCAACGTTAAAGCTATTGTAGCAGTGTTTTATGGATGGATAAATCCAAACAAAACCTTTTGTGATTTAAATAAGAAGCAAAATATTTGAAGAAAAAAATCACCGCATTACAGTATAAAAAACTCATAGCATCTGTGAAACATGGGGGTAGTAGGATCTTTATTTGAGAAAGTTTAAAGTGTCTAGGCTGAGACAGCTTGCTATCATTGATTGAGCAATACATATTGAATTATACCAGCAAATTCTGAAAGAGAAGATTAGGACATCTTTCCATGAGCTTAAACTCAGTTAGTTAGGAAGACAAAGAAAGCAATTCACTCTACATATAATGAAGAATAAAGTTATGCCGGCGTCACACGGTACGATATATTGTGCGATATGTCTGCAGGGTCACGGAATTCGTGACGCACATCCGGCATCGTTAGAGATGTCGTACCGTGTGACACCTCTGAACGACTGTGAACGAGCAAAAATACTCACCTTATCGTTGTTCGCTGACACATCGCTCATTTTCACAAAATCGTTCCTCCTTCAGTGCGCCGGTTGTTCATCGTTCCCAAAGCAGCACACATCGCTTCATGTGACACCCTGGGAACAACGAACACAGCTTACCTGCGTCCCGCCGGCAATGTGGAAGGCAGGAGGTGGGCGGGATGTTACGTCCCGCTCATCTCCGCCCCTCCACTTCTATTGGCCGGCGGCTGTATGACGTCGCTGTGACGCCGAACGTCCCTCCCCCTTCAGGAAGAGGATGTTCGCCGCCCACAGCGAGGTCGTCCGGAAGGTAAGTGCGTGTGACGGGGGTAAACGACTTTGTGCGCCACAGGCAACTAATTGCCCGTGACGCACAAACAACGGAGGCGGGTACGATCGCTCGTGCAATTGCACGATAGATCGTCCCGTGTGACGCCGCCCCTATAGTTTTGTAATGGCCAAGTCAAATTCCTAACATTAATCCTAAAGAATTTGTTGTGAAAGAGCCTGAAGCAAGCAATTCATAGGAGAAAACCCACAACATAACCGAGATGGTATGCAACACTCAATAACAATGACCAGAAATGCTTAGATGCAGTTATTGCAACACAAGGGGTTCACGCCAGGTACTCAAAACAAAGGTTCACATACTTTTGTTGCTCTCAGAAGTGTGCATTGCATCATTTTCCTCATAGAAAAATATAACAAAGTCGAAGATTTTTGATTCAATTGTTTATTTTTCTTTCACGGTCTACTTTTAGTACTTCTATGAAAGTTTGATTTAATTTTAGGTCAACTCTATACAAAAGTCTGGAAAGGTCTATAAACAATCAAACACCACTGTATCTATAGAGAACCAGTCTGCAGATAAATACCTGGATCTACACTTGGGGATTCTATTTTGACTAAAGGCCGCTTTACATGCTGCGATATCTTTACCGATATCGCTAGCATTCGTGCCCGCCCCCATCGGTTGTGCGTCATGGGCAAATCGCTGCTCGTGGCGCACAACATCGCTCGGACCCGTCACACCACTTACCTGCCTAGCGACGTCGCTGTGACCGGCGAACCGCATCCTTTCTAAGGGGGCGGTTCATTCGGCGTCACAGCGACGTCACTAAGCGGCTGCCCAATAGAAGCAGAGCGGGTGGAGATGAGCGGGACGAATATCCCGCCCACCTCCTTCCTTCCTCATTGCCAGCGGCCGCAGGTAAGGTGATGTTCCTCGTCCCTGCGATGTCACACATAGCGATGTGTGCTGCCACAGGAACGACGAACAACCTGCGTCCTGAAAAAGCAACGATATTTGGGAACTGGACAGCGTGTCAACGAGCAACGATAAGGTGAGTATTATCACTTGTTAGCGGTCGCTCGTACATGTCACACGCAACGACTTCGCTAACGAGAGCGGATGTACGTCACGAATTCCGTGACCTTAACGACATCTCGTTAACGATGTCGTTGCGTGTAAAGCGGCCTTAAGAGTTGTCGTGCTTTTTTGCTGCATTGGTAAATTTGCCTTTCATTGAACTCTATAAGAATCATGTTTAATTAAACATTTCTTAATAAAATGTTAATAAATTTAATAAATAATAATTAATTTAATAAATTTAATAAATTTCTTAATGTAAAATGCATGCTTGACAGGATAATGTAATTGCACTGTATAGTGAATGTATTGAAAGCTTACGCTGCATTGATCAATAGGTCCCAAATACATCCTTCAAACGGTGGTATGTTCTTGTACATGGGAAACTGTACATCAGATGGGATTCCGCCCACAAAGAGCTTTTTCACACTGATGGCATGACTAGCTGGCAGTTTTAATGTCTGGTTTTTATCCTCATCGACTTGCACTGTCAATGTGCTGAAAAATATAAGAGCATAAAGTAAGTCAAGAGAACCCTAGAAATACCGATACTGTTTGTCATTATACACAATTCTTGGTTAATAAAACAAAGTGTGCTGCATATCTATAGCCCCAAATATTACTTCTGAACAAATGCCAAATTTCCTCCCTTTTATATCAGTAAAATTCTCTTTTCTTATTCTTAAAAACTGTTTGTATTGCAGGAATAATGCAAGACTCTTACAGCTTCCATTATACGTATAAGAGTTTATGTTAATACATTTAGCGGAAGAACCTGTTGAAGATTGTATTTCGGCACAGCAGTGTAAGTGGTGATAAAATGTTCTCCTAATTATCTGATCTGTTTCAGAAATGGGATTGCAGCTGATTCCTTCTGTTTTGCATGCGCCAAACTGAAGAGGAAAGTGAATTGGGTATAGAACAGACTTTGCATAGTCTTGCTATGAGACATGATTACATTTGGTGGTAAAGCAGCATGGGGGACACATCTGCTCGGAATATTATTTCCAGGAGGGAGAGACTTCTATATTAGTTAAATGACAAATCAACACACTGTTGAATATTCACACTGTAGGAAGCAGGAAATGGATGTGAGCGGAATGTAAAATAGATCGGATTACAGGTAACCGTAGAGGACAATACTCCGTTGTGTGTAGGATGGTAGAAATTGCTTTGCTTCCTATTCTAATAAATCATGGTTCAGACTAACATGGATGGGATGTTTTTTCAATATGAAACTCAAGTTTAGCACTTATGATTGAAAATCAGTTATTAACAGAAATATGGATACTGGAGTCATGCGTTCATTTAGTGCATGAGAAAGAAGTTATTCCAGCAAGTTTTACATAGGTAGGATTAAAACCATTGATTTATGTCTTGCTCATAATGAGGTTCCTGCAATTTCATGGGGAAAAAACAGGTGAGTCTTGTTTTAATGTGTACATGTAGACAAAAAATAAAAAACGGATGTTTTATTTAAACCAGGTTGGACTGAGTTTTTGCAAAATCAAGAAAAGGTTTTGTGGCCATCCGGGTATTCCTAATATATTCCTAATATCAAGGATAGGATGATCCACAGTTTTTATATTGTTTAAAAAAAACAATACTTTTCCATGCTGGTCAACCATACAACTAATTTTCTTGTGATAAAATGTTACTATCAATCATATAAAAATAAATGTCACGCTAAACACAATTTTGTATAGGCAGAATAGAATTTCTGTCTCACGTGCTGGTCTTAATAAAAGTAATTTTATCTTGACTTGCTACCTGCTCTAGTCAGATTTCATTATAGGGTACAATAACAAATGTGGCGGAGTGTCCCTGTCACACAAAATTGTTGCTCCAGTTGACTCCTTCTGTGAGGTATTGAATGTAACTAGAGACAATTTCAAAGTCACTATCCCCCAAAAAAGTCCAAAGACACAGATGAATTTTGACTAGCTAGAGAGTCAGGATCACACATGACTTAATAAAGTTATATTATTTATAGCATTGTATAGTATGGAGTTGTGCATTCCTTAACCAAGAATCAGTAAAAACACTAGTACATGTGTGATGCCCTAGCCTATCAGGTCGTCACAGGGTATTGTGCAATCTGCCCTTCTGTGCAAGATCCACCTCCTCATTGGTTATGGGTCCCCAACTACACGGTGCTGCCTACATCAGCCAATTAAAGTCCTAGGAACACTCTGCACCACACCCACCAGACACACCAGTGGACGGCCTGAGTGGAATAGGGTCGCCCACTTGGGGGGTTGGTTGGGAAGGTCAGGAGTGTCAGTTAGTTGACGTAGGACTGTGAAGTATGAGGTGGAAGTAGGAGGTTGAAGTAGGAGCTTGAAGTGAGGAGTGGAAGGAAAGAGGAGGTCAGGAGCCAAGCTCCCTGGAAGCAACTAGGTGGCAGATGGTGGTCTGGACCTAGTAGGAGCTGGACCCCGCAGGGGATCATGAAAAGGGGCACGGAACTGTCAAGGAGGACAGACTGCGGCCTTGTACCATCACCGGGCTGGGACCAGGGCATGACGGGGTACGTGGACCCTAGGTCAGGGAGTACCTTCAGGCAACCTGACAATTGACCCCACGAGGACGGAGCCTTAGAGATCCGTTCTCCACCCGCTCCAAAATCGGGGTACTAGCACATCGAGGGGGATAGGACTTTCCACAAAAATGGTCCAGAAAATCCCGAGCGTAAACCCTGAGATCAAGCTCCCACAGTAAGCCACACTGGGGAGCGGGACCTGACTAGTTTAATGCTACCGGGCCAACCAAGAAGTGAACTAAGTGCCAGGGAAAAGGTCACAGATCATCAGGCAACACCATCGGGGATGGGACCTAAACTAGCTCTCCTCAGCGGCAGCGGTGTCCAGAACTTTGGTTTATCCAGTTGTTGGTGTCAGCTTTTTGGACTGTGTGAGTACAAAAGTGTTCCCCTTGGTTCCCCACGGCACTCCCCAATCATCACCACCGAGCCCTGGGGCAACCCCCTACCCATGGAAGGGTTTAAAATCTGGCTACCCCACTCCATCGCCCCCGGGTACTCCCAACTGAAGCTGTGGTACTCTATATTACCACACACCATGGGTGGCGTCATGAACTCTAAACACAATCCCCTGTAAATAACCCCCTTTCATTTGAGTGGCCGCACGACGCCCGGGTCCGGACGCCTCTCAAGCCACCGCAGATCCGGATCCGAGCAGCCCGGCTGCTGACACTGAGGTGGCACACATGCCCTCATCTTTTCATGCCCCAACATCTGCAACCACCTACTTTGTGGCCTCCCCTCTAACACTCTTGTACCCCTCCAATCTATCCGAAACTCTGCTGCTCGATTAATCTACCTCTCCCCTTGCCATTCCCTGGCCTTACCACTTTGCCAATCCCTTCACTGGCTTCCCATTGCCAAAAAACTCCAGTTCAAAATGCTAACCATGGCATACAATGTTATCTACAACCTGTCTCCTCCATACATCTGTGACCTAGTCTTGTGGTGCTTACCTGCACGTAACCTCCGATCTTCCCAAAATCTCATTCTCTACTCCCCTCTAATCTCCTCTCCCACAATCCCATATTTGATTTCTCCCTTGGATCCCCCAAACTCTGGAACTCTCTACCACAACATATCAGACTCTCAGCTACCATGGGAAGCTTTAAAAGGAACCTGAAGACCCACATTCTCCGACAAGCCTACAACCTACAATAAGCCTCAGACCAGTACACCACTGCGCAACCAGCTCTGTCCTCACCTACTCTATCCTCATCCTTCCCTTGTAGACTGTGAGCCCTCACCGACAGGGACCTCTCTTCTCCTGAATCCATCTGTTTTGTATTGTTCATGATTATTTTACTTGTTTTTTTATGCATACCCTTTTCACTCGTAAAGCGCTATGGAATAAATGGATTGATTCTTATACAGTTTGGGATTTCCATATTTGTGATCATGTACCCATTGCCTTTTCTTACACTTCTCATTGTGTATGATGTGTGTTCTTGTATATTGCAGTTACCATTACTGTAACCTCAGTAAAATGTGATTGCCCATTTTTCCTTTTATCTTCTATATATTAAGTACTTTTTAGATTTTCATTTTTTTTAACTAAAAGTTAGAATCAAAGTCATTCACATTTAAATAATTTAATACAAGGACTTTACTAATGGTTATTTTTACCGGGTCTATTTGACCACAGGCAATTTCTGACTCACAGTGCTAATAAAGACCAAGTACTGTATACTAAATAATGCCGTAAGAGACATTCTGTGAAAGTAACAAAAAAAATATTCAGTTATCACGATGGTCAATATCAAAGCCCTTTTGTTATAACACTTGGGTAATTATTTGTTTTTTACAGAGTTCTGTAAATCTATACAAGTCAAAGTAACATTTAATTACATATTAAGGAAACAAATGTATCTTGACAGTACTTTTAGGATATCTTTTTTTTACTTACTTTCTTGATCTTTCTATTCTGATGGCATGTTCTTTGCCATTGTGAAATCTTTCTTTCTCAGGCTTAATGGTTATTCGATGCATCTCTTTAGGTCCTGGCACCGAAACTTCTAGTTTCCCTTTTCTTAAAAGGACTGCATAAAAAGCCTGAGAAACAGGGAATCAGCTGTTTAGAACAGATTTAGGACTAAGCGTGCTATCTTACATTTCAGAAATTACTCAGGTTCTTTTAAGGGGACATTTGTCAAGTTGTTCATGCAGTTCAAGCTGTGGGAATCATAGTATAGAGAAAGAGAAGCTGAGCAGAATAATGTATAGGTTTGTCAGAAAAAAATATACTATAACTTGTATTATATCATTGGAATCCCTGATGTTTGTATACATGAGTCCAGTGGGTGAGCCTTCTAGTGATTGACAGCTATTTCTGTATGCACAATCATACTATCCTATTCTATTACATTCTATCGTATCCAATTCAAACTACTAACCCTGACCTACAAAGCTATCCATAATCTGTCTCCTCCATATATCTCTGAACTAATCTCTCGCTACACTCCAAAACGTAACCTCCGGTCCTCCCAAGATCTCCTTCTCTCCTCCTCTCTCATTCGCTCCTCATGCAACCGACTCCAAAACTTCTCCCGAGCATCCCCAGTCTCCTGGAACTCACTGCCTCAACACATCAGACTATCTACTACACTTGCAAACTTCAAACGGACTCTGAAAACTCATCTGTTCAGAAATGCCTATAATCTACAATGACGCCACTGGCCCACCACCGTGCGGAGCTGCCGCCCCACCACCGTGCGGAGCTGCCGCCCCACCACCGTGCGGAGCTGCCGCCCCACCACCGTGCGGAGCTGCCGCCCCACCACCGTGCGGAGCTGCCGCCCCACCACCGTGCGGAGCTGCCGCCCAACCTACACCCCACCTACTGTCTCCTCCCCAAAATCCTTTAGGATGTAAGCCCGCAAGGGCAGGGCCCTCTTCCCTCTGTACCAGTCTGTTTATTGTAACTTGTATATGTATTCTGTATGTAACCCCCTCATGTACAGCACCATGGAATCAATGGTGCTCTATAAATAAACAATAATAATAATAATAATAATACAGGGAAGACTGTCAGTCACTATTAGGACCACCCACTGGAATCATATACAGTGCCTACAAGTAGTATTCAACCCCCTGCAGATTTATGAGACAATTTCTCAAGGACTGAGCCATAAGGTAAATACTCCGCCAGTACACTTGCGCTGGCGGGGTATATGCACCACTCGTAATAGCATACAAGAAGGAGAACAGTCGAGTGTATATGCAAATAGAAATTTATTTATTATCAAAAGAGACAAACGCAAGAGAGCAATATAAAGGGAGTTAAAAACTACCACTGAATCAAGGGGGGCAAACACTGTGATGAAAATGTACAGTATAGTTGTTATCAATAGCCGTGGGAGAGGTGAACATATATGGCTATTCTGTTAAACCATCAAAAATAGATGTGATATAATGATAATATCTATTGTTCACACTCTCTACTAGTCGTGGGAGAGGCATGCGGTTTAAAACAATGGAGGAAACAATTAGCCGTGGGAGGAGAGATGCTGAATGTTTTACAATCCTCTAGTCGTAGAATGAGGGAAGGTAAAGGTATACTGAAAGATAGTCAAACACACTGGGGTAGGTGGAATATATCAATACTCTATTCAACTGACAATTGCAGTATATATACTGGTAAAGCCCAACCCCACCCAGGTATGTAAAAAACCATATCGCAGTTTCCAACCAAAGGCCAATAGTTACCAATAGTTCTCTGGCAGACAAATTATCACAAAGTCTAAAGTGCAAGTGCATATCAATAGAAAATGTCCAATGTCAAAGAAGAAAAAAAAAAAAAAAGTCACAGTAAAAAACCACATGCCAACAAGAAACCAGCCATGGAAGTCAAAGGTATAGAATCACATGATGCACATACCCAAAGAGGAGGACGGGATCGCCACCATTGGATTGGATTGGATTGGTGGCGATCCCGTCCTCCTCTTTGGGTATGTGCATCATGTGATTCTATACCTTTGACTTCCATGGCTGGTTTCTTGTTGGCATGTGGTTTTTTACTGTGACTTTTTTTTTTTTTTCTTCTTTGACATTGGACATTTTCTATTGATATGCACTTGCACTTTAGACTTTGTGATAATTTGTCTGCCAGAGAACTATTGGTAACTATTGGCCTTTGGTTGGAAACTGCCGATATGGTTTTTTACATACCTGGGTGGGGTTGGGCTTTACCAGTATATATACTGCAATTGTCAGTTGAATAGAGTATTGATATATTCCACCTACCCCAGTGTGTTTGACTATCTTTCAGTATACCTTTACCTTCCCTCATTCTACGACTAGAGGATTGTAAAACATTCAGCATCTCTCCACCCACGGCTAATTGTTTCCTCCATTGTTTTAAACCGCATGCCTCTCCCACGACTAGTAGAGAGTGTGAACAATAGATATTATCATTATATCACATCTATTTTTGATGGTTTAACAGAATAGCCATATATGTTCACCTCTCCCACGGCTATTGATAACAACTATACTGTACATTTTCATCACAGTGTTTGCCCCCCTTGATTCAGTGGTAGTTTTTAACTCCCTTTATATTGCTGTCTTGCGTTTGTCTCTTTTGATAATAAATAAATTTCTATTTGCATATACACTCGACTGTTCTCCTTCTTGTGTCCCCTGCAGATTTAGCAGGTTTGATAAGATGCAAATAAGTTAGAGCCTGCAAACTTCAAACAAGAGCAGGATTTATTAACAGATGCATAAATCTTACAAACCAACAAGTTATGTTGCTCAGTTAAATTTTAATAAATTTTCAACATAAAAGTGTGGGTCAATTATTATTCAACCCTTAGGTTTAATATTTTGTGGAATAACCCTTGTTTGCAATTACAGCTAATAATCGTCTTTTATAAGACCTGATCAGGCCAGCACAGGTCTCTGGTGTTATCTTGGCCCACTCCTCCATGCAGATCTTCTCCAAGTTATCTAGGTTCTTTGGGTGTCTCATGTGGACTTTAATCTTGAGCTCCTTCCACAAGTTTTCCATTGGGTTAAGGTCAGGAGACTGACTAGGCCACTGCAACACCTTGATTTTTTCCCTCTTGAACCAGGCCTTGGTTTTCTTGGCTGTGTGCTTTGGGTCGTTGTCTTGTTGGAAGATGAAATGACGACCCATCTTAAGATCCTTGATGGAGGAGCGGAGTTTCTTGGCCAAAATCTCCAGGTAGGCCTTGCTATCCATCTTCCCATGGATGCGGACCAGATGGCCAGGCCCCTTGGCTGAGAAACAGCCCCACAGCATGATGCTGCCACCACCATGCTTGACTGTAGGGATGGTATTCTTGAGGTCGTATGCAGTGCCATCCAGTCTCCAAACGTCACGTGTGTGGTTGGCACCAAAGATCTCGATCTTGGTCTCATCAGACCAGAGAACCTTGAACCAGTCTGTCTCAGAGTCCTCCAAGTGATCATGAGCAAACTGTAGACGAGCCTTGACATGACGCTTTGAAAGTAAAGGTACCTTACGGGCTCGTCTGGAACAGAGACCATTGCGGTGGAGTACGTTACTTATGGTGTTGACTGAAACCAATGTCCCCACTGCCATGAGATCTTCCCGGAGCTCCTTCCTTGTTGTCCTTGGGTTAGCCTTGACTCTTCGGACAAGCCTGGCCTCGGCATGGGTGGAAACTTTCAAAGGCTGTCCAGGCCGTGGAAGGCTAACAGTAGTTCCATAAGGCTTCCACTTCCGGATGATGCTTCCAACAGTGGAGACAGGTAGGCCCAACTCCTTGGAAATGGTTTTGTACCCCTTGCCAGCCTTGTGACCCTCCACGATCTTGTCTCTGATGGCCTTGGAATGCTCCTTTGTCTTTCCCATGTTGACCAAGTATGAGTGCTGTTCACAAGTTTGGGGAGGGTCTTAATTAGTCAGAAAAGGCTGGAAAAAGAGATAATTAATCCAAACATGTGAAGTTCATTGTTCTTGTGCCTGAAATACTTCTTAATACTTTAGGGGTACCAAACAGAATTCTGGTGGTTTGAGGGGTTGAATAATAAATGACCCTCTGAATAAACTTTTCACAATTTAAAAAAAAAAAAAAGAAATAACATTCTTTTTTGCTGCAGTGCATTTCACACTTCCAGGCTGATCTACAGTCCAAATGTCACAATGCCAAGTTAATTCCGAATGTGTAAACCTGCTAAATCTGCAGGGGGTTGAATACTACTTGTAGGCACTGTACATACAAATACCAGAGATTTCAATAAATATAATTAAAGTTTTGTTCAAACTTTTTCCACACAAATGTATATCTGTCCCGGGTGTGTCACGGGTGGCAGACAGTTCTGTGTTGTCTGGCAATAGATCACGGTGCTTGGCTGCGCAAAATGTTCCCTGACTTTCTATTATTCCTGCTATCACTATTCAGTGTACTAAGTACAGTTAGGTCCAGAAATATTTGGACAGTGAAACAAGTTTTGTTATTTTAGCTGTTTACAAAAACATGTTCAGAAATACAATTATATATATAATATGGGCTGAAAGTGCACACTCCCAGCTGCAATATGAGAGTTTTCACATCCAAATCGGAGAAAGGGTTTAGGAATCATAGCTCTGTAATGCATAGCCTCCTCTTTTTCAAGGGACCAAAAGTAATTGGACAAGGGACTCTAAGGGCTGCAATTAACTCTGAAGGCGTCTCCCTCGTTAACCTGTAATCAATGAAGTAGTTAAAAGGTCTGGGGTTGATTACAGGTGTGTGGTTTTGCATTTGGAAGCTGTTGCTGTGACCAGACAACATGCGGTCTACGGAACTCTCAATTGAGGTGAAGCAGAACATCCTGAGGCTAAAAAAAAAGAAAAAATCCATCAGAGAGATAGCAGACATGCTTGGAGTAGCAAAATCAACAGTCGGGTACATTCTGAGAAAAAAGGAATTGACTGGTGAGCTTGGGAACTCAAAAAGGCCTGAGCGTCCACGGATGACAACAGTGGGGGATGATCGCCGCATACTTTCTTTGGTGAAGAAGAACCCGTTCACAACATCAACTGAAGTCCAGAACACTCTCAGTGAAGTAGGTGTATCTGTCTCTAAGTCAACAGTAAAGAGAAGACTCCATGAAAGTAAATACAAAGGGTTCACATCTAGATGCAAACCATTCATCAATTCCAAAAATAGACAGGCCAGAGTTAAATTTGCTGAAAAACACTTCATTAAGCCAGCTCAGTTCTGGAAAAGTATTCTATGGACAGATGAGACCAAGATCAACCTGTACCAGAATGATGGGAAGAAAAAAGTTTGGAGAAGAAAAGGAACGGCACATGATCCAAGGCACACCACAACCTCTGTAAAACATGGTGGAGGCAAAGTGATGGCATGGGCATGCATGGCTTTCAATGGCACTGGGTCACTTGTGTTTATTGATGACATAACAGCAGACAAGAGTAGCCGGATGAATTCTGAAGTTTACCGGGATATACTTTCAGCCCAGATTCAGCCAAATGCCGCAAAGTTGATCGGACGGCGCTTCATAGTACAGATGGACAATGACCCCAAGCATACAGCCAAAGCTACCCAGGAGTTCATGAGTGCAAAAAAGTGGAACATTCTGCAATGGCCAAGTCAATCACCAGATCTTAACCCAATTGAGCATGCATTTCACTTGCTCAAATCCAGACTTAAGACGGAAAGACCCACAAACAAGCAAGACCTTAAGGCTGCGGCTGTAAAGGCCTGGCAAAGCATTAAGAAGGAGGAAACCCAGCGTTTGGTGATGTCCATGGGTTCCAGACTTAAGGCACTGATTGCCTCCAAAGGATTCGCAACAAAATATTGAACATAAAAATATTTTGTTTGGGTTTGGTTTATTTGTCCAATTACTTTTGACCTCCTAAAATGTGGAGTGTTTGTAAAGAAATGTGTACAATTCCTACAATTTCTATCAGATATTTTTGTTCAAACCTTCAAATTAAACGTTACAATCTGCACTTGAATTCTATTGTAGAGGTTTCATTTCAAATCCAATGTGGTGGCATGCAGAGCCCAACTCGCGAAAATTGTGTCACTGTCCAAATATTTCTGGACCTAACTGTATCTCCTCTGCTCAGTCTTCATCCTTTTCCCTTTGGGACCCAGGGGAGCTTCTCTTCCCTTCAGCTGCTAATCATCTGTATTTCCCCTTGGGTTTAAATACTGTCTTTTGCCCTGCACCTGTGTTGGTGATATTCAGTTCCTTCACAAGCTCTGGATTCAAGCAGGCAGCTTGCACTCATAAGTAGGATCATTGCTGCTCTTTACTGATCTTCTTACTGAGTCATCTAGAGATAGTTTGTTGTTTTCCCTTGTTTGTTATTCCTGCATGTCTTCTAGTGCTAGTGGGGTTGACAAGAAGATCATCCCATCCACTTCCTACCTAGGGCCCAGATCAAGGTCAGCCTTCGGTCAGGTATCCGGCTCAGGCCATAAGTGCAGAACCTATCTAGTGATGAGGGAACCCAGGGCCCAGTGGTAGGCTTGGTCAGGGGTCACGGTCTCCTTCCGTAGACACAGGGTTTCCCTTCCCTTTCACTATTCACTTGGTACTTCTCAGTACCTTGCGTGACAATAGCAACCTGATTATTTTATTGAGCTTCCTGTTTGCAGATTTGACACCATTCTCAATGGCATAGATGCCCTTGAAGCAGTTTTAGAGACCGAAACTAGAAATTAATTAAAAAAAGTACACTTATAACTGCTTTTTATTGTTTTTATACTTTTTCCACAATATGAACTTCACTTATTGCACAGCAAACACTTTAATTTTATTTCTCGATTGTATGGGAAAGGGTAACGAAATAAGAAATATGAACGGTAAACCAACATATACCAGAATACTACAGGTCAAAAAGAGATTGTTTTGGCAAGAATCGATCTCAGAGTGGTCTATGGACATACTACAGATAAGATAATATCAATACAGCTATTTTAAACTATAAAAGATAAAAAGTTCACAAAATTCTTACTCACCTGCCCACTTTGTCTACGCTTTCTTCTTGGCGATATAAGACTTCCCCCATTGGCAAATAAGATCATTCCTGATTCATTTTTGGTGCTGAATGACAATGTAATTTCTGTACCCACATCTAATGACACTGGTGGCACTTCTATAAAACCAGGTTTTGAAAAACTGACTGACAGCACTTTCTGTAAATGAAATCCACAAAAACCACACCCATGATCAGATAGCATTTAATAAAGAAAAAATACGTAACTTACACTTAATAAATAATAATGGATCAAACTAGCATTCTATTTATTTAGGAGAACGGGTGCCAAACACAGAAATACACGCACATACACACCTTGGAATGCTATTAATGAGCTTATTAATGATTGTCTAAGGGATATTCTTGTACATAGAATGCACTTGAGCATGGAAATTATTAATATCCACAAAAGGCAGCTCCCTATGCAATTACTGTCCAATACCATCCTCGATGAGATTGATGAGAAACAAATCAGGCCAGGTAAGCTGCTCACAATAGTATGAGCAACATGCGGCCTGACGTGTTCAAAAACTTTTCCTGGTACACTTCAATGTTGCTTTTTGAAGGCCTCTTCATGGCATTGCCCATGTGACCTACAGACCTACAGACCATGTGTCCCAGACATAAAGAAAACTCATCACTACAAATGAAAGGCCTCCATACCAGCCTCCATTGCCATTTTGCTCTGCAACATGATAGCTCTCTATAGTGCTGGTATGAGGTCAATGGAAAACTTTTTGCTGGATGTCTGGCTTGTAGCCCAATGCTGTGCAAATACCTTCTAATGGTTTGTGTAGACACTACTTGACACCTAGCTTTAGTGTGTGATGTCAAATATACCCTTCAGTAAAAAATAGATCACTACGCACCTTTCTTCGAATCTTACTTGACCATGTGGGCAATATCTTGAAGAGGCATTAACGAAGATTTGATATGAAATAATGTATGGGAATCAAACCCCTCTAGTCTTACTTCAGATACACTAACAGCTCAGGAATACATTTATTTGGTCGTGAAATCAGTGGTACTGTCAATTTTTCAAAGTGTCCAGGGAGCTGTTTTTCAACATAAAAAAACAGGCAGCATGTTGTTGTGTTACTGTGAGAAGCCTGCATGTCTTAAATGTGCTACTGTTCCCTGCTACATCATTTAAGTCAATATATATATCTATCTATATATATATATATATATATATATATATATATAGATAGATATATATATATATATATCTATATATATATATATATATATATAGATATATATATATATATCTATATATATATATATATCTATATATATATATATATATAGATATATATATATATATCTATATATATATATATATATCTATATATATATATATATATATAGATATATATATATATATATCTATCTATCTATATATATATATATAGATAGATATATATATATATATGCTGTATATATGAAAGCAACAGGAGGAATGGATCCAGCAAAGATGTCAGGAGTTCTTAATTAATGCTGATTAAAAATTCTTTAGTTTTATTGGAAAATTCTTAAAATACAAATTATCCAATCGGCTCAGGAACAAAAGTTGATAGCAGGAACTGTACGCAAACAGGACTACACGTTTTGGTGGTGTTGCCCGCCATCCTCACGGTCCAAAACCTAATCATTAGGTAGTCCTGATTGCATAGTCCTGTTTGTGTTTACTTCCTGCTATCAACTTTTGTACCTGATCATATTGGATCTTTTGTATTTTAAGAATTTTCCAATAAAACTAAAGAATTTTTAATCAGCACCCTGAAGTTCTGACGTCTTTGCTGGATCCATTCCTCATGTTGCTTATACTTATATGGACGGACTCCGAATCCTGATCTGGGCAGGACCAAAGTAATCAGGAGAGCTGTGGATCCAGGTGACACATTGACGTGAGCTAGTCTGCACATTCTGTTTGTAAATATATATATATATATATATAGCTATATATAGATATATATATATATACAGTGGAACCTCGCTTAACGAGTAACCCAGTTAGCGAGTATTTCGCCTAATGAGCAAGGCTTTCTGTAAATTTGTAACTTGGTTTACGAGAAAGCTTTGCTGTACGAGCAAAATACTCACCACACACACTTCCGGTTCTGTACATCCACCGCGCTCTAACCCGCTCTTGCAGTCCACACAAACACACACATGCACGCACAGACACACACAAACAAACACGCACGCACACACACACATATTATGCTCACCTTTTCCTACGAGAAATTGTATTTGCTGAACGAGTAACTTGGTTAACAAGCACAGTCCCAGAACGGATTATTCTCGTTAACCAAGGTTCCACTGTATATATTTATATACTATATATAGACAATAAAAGAGTATCGTAATTGTAGGTAATTGAATATTTTACATTTTATTTTCTATTTTTTTAATGATTGATGCACATGGAATATATTTTATTACTGCACAGCAAATTATCTGTAGGGCTTTTATGCCTATATGCTGATTCCTTCAGTGATATCATCTGATCACCAGAAGTTAGAAAATACAGAATTGCCTGTAAATTGTATATACGTCCATTGCCAACAAAATCTAGAATTTTTCATGGTTAGAAGCACAAAAATTAAATAAGGCCATGTCTATACTAAATACTGCTTAACAACACCACAAATATGGGAAAGACGAACCTGGTGCTTATCCTATTCATGATACAGGTGATAATTCCACTCCCATGTATGGAAAAAGTGATTTTCTATACAAGTCCTTACTATTCCTTAAAATATAGAATGCAGACAGCTTAGTTTAGGTCCCTATAGCTACTGGTCTCATAGTTGTGTCATTATCTCTATGGTATGAACATCTTAGCAGTTAGGAAAGTTACAGTCTGGTGATAATTCCAATGAAGATGAAAATGCTAAGGATGCTGATGATATTTATAATTATCATTATTAATGCCATCCATTATTTAGTGACTTTGATCTGTACAAGAATGAAGAGTCAATCATTGTCCCAATATAGTATATGTACAGCATAGAGTAGAATAATAAAAGTCAATTCGAAGACAATGAGTGCTTCTGCATAAGTGGATACAAGACAGCACTATCTTATTATTTGTTGCTTATAATAAAGTTGTTTTACAACCTTCATCAGAAGCCTAATCCATAAACTATGCGAAATGATCTCTGCTCAAAAGAATACAGGTATTATAGTAATGCTGTAAACCGGCTGTGAACAAAATTTATCTGGATTATAAATCTCTCTTTTTTTCCAAACAAGTTCAGTCTAAAAACAAGTTTAATTAACTGTTGTAGGAGTTGTTGGATTATACTTTTAAGAAGTTCAAGGTAGATCTTTAAGCATTTCTGGGTTTTTCAAATATTTTGTAAAATCGTGTTTTAATAAGTGTTCCTTTTCCTTTTATTTTACTTTGTAATTCAGATTTCCAGATGTAATTTTTTTCTGACCATTTTCGTGTTTCTTTTTCCTTTTTGCTCTTGAAAACTTTAACATGAATATAATAGAAAATAGTAATTGCAATTGAATTTTAGTATGGCTGCAGTTTTATCCCTGTCTTTCCATTGCTTCAGCACTTGAGTAGCACATTACAATCAGATGTAGGGCTTATACAGAATTACCTGTGCGCTCTGATCTGCTCTTTCTAAACTGTAAAATCTTAAAATATCATTGTTTGGTTGGTTCTTTAAAGTGGCTATTATAGGCCCTTGATTGGTTGCAAGGCATTATGGGGAATCCCGCATGGATGCTCCTGACACCATTAGGCAATGAGTATTTGGGGAGTTTTTTTAACTCAATATTTGTAAATCAAAACCAGGAGTGGGTAAAAAATGCAGAAGTGGTGCCCTTGCTTCTGATTGTTCCACTTCTGATTCTGGGTTATAAATAAAGAGGTAAAAGACTCACGAAATATCCTGTTTCCCTATCTCGAAAATAAGCCCTATCATAATTTTAAAGGATTTTTAGAAAATGCTTGGAATATAAGCCCTAGTTGCAGTCTGGGCTTGTATTAGAGTGAGTCAAACTACGCACTTTCTCAGGAATTCCAATCTCTTAAGGTGGCTTTACACACTGCAACATCGCAAACGACATCGCTGTAACGTCACCGGTTTTGTGACGTTACAGCGACCTCCCCAGCGACATTGCAGTGTGTGAAACACATCAGCGACCTGGCCCCTGCTGTGAAGTTGTGATCGCTACAAATCGTTCAGGACCATTCTTAGGTCCTTTGTTTCCCGCTGTGCAGCATGCATCGCTAGAAAGTTTCAGTGTGTAAAGAGGACTTTACAGCGACTTCCCTTTCAAAAAGCTGCTTTACAACGTCCCCAACAACCAGCTAGGTCGCTCTGCAGGTCCGGGTCGCTGTTGCGTCGTTGGCCAGATCTGCATGTTTGACAGCTCACCAGCGACTCAACAGAGACTTGGGAGGTCGCTATAACGTCACAAAACCAGCTATAAGCTGGGTTTACACACTACAACATCGCAAAGGACATCGCTGTAACGTCACCGGTTTTGTGACGTTATAGCGACCTCCCCAAGTCTCTGTTGAGTCGCTGGTGAGCTGTCAAACAGGCAGATCTGGCCAACGACGCAACAGCGATCCGGACCTGCAGAGCGACCTAGCTGGTTGTTGGGGACGTTGTAAAGCAGCTTTTTGAAAGGGAAGTCGCTGTAAAGTCCCCTTTACACACTGAAACTTTCTAGCGATGCATGCTGCACAGCGGGAAACAAAGGACCTAAGAATGGTCCTGAATGATTTGTAGCGATCACAACTTCACAGCAGGGGCCAGGTTGCGATGTGTTTCACACACTGCAATGTCGCTGGGGAGGTCGCTGTAACGTCACAAAACCGGTGACGTTACAGCGATGTCATTTGCGATGTTGCAGTGTGTAAAGCCACCTTTAGGGAGCCCAGTAGTTGTATTCCAAGCTTAAGATTGTTTAAGGACTATTGATGACTTTGTAGTCATGTGACTTGATGTAATCAAAGGTCTCTTAATTGCAGGAGTGTAAAACAATTGAACAGGAGATAGGCTGGTATGCAGGACTAAAGGTACTGTCACACATAACGAGATCGCTAGCGAGATCGCAGCTGAGTCACCGTTTTGGTGACGCAGTAGCGATCCCGTTAGTGATCTCGTTATGTGTGACACCTACCAGCGATCAGGCCCCTGCTGTGAGATCGCTAGTCGTTGCTGAATGGTCCAGGTCATTTTCTTCAAAGGCGACGTCCTGCTGGGCAGGACACATTGCTGTGTTTGACACTGTGTGACAGGGTCACAGTGACTGCTGAGATCGTTACACAGGTCGCTACTGCGACCTGTATCGTTCCTGCATCGCTGGTAAGATCTGACTGTGTGACATCTCACCTGCGACCTCCCAGCGACTTACCTGCGATCCCTATCAGGTCGCATCATTTTCGGGATCGCTGGTAAGTCGTTGTGTGTGACTGGGCCTTTAGAGTAGGGAGAAGGTGAGCAAACTGGAAAATTTTACCAGGCCCCCATTCTCCTAGGGGCCTCAGCGTTTAGATCCTGAAAGCCAAAGAGAAGATAGACTGGTGTGTGTGTGTGTGTGTGTGTGTAGATAGATACACAGATAGATACACACGTGTTACACACAGGGTTTGGAGAGTTATGTTGATGTTCTAGACTTTGTGATAATTATATTTGAATAAATGTTGATTTTTTTTGTTCACGAATAAATGTTGATTGTTGTTCATGGAAGAAAAAAAAAAGACATTCCTTGAAAATAAGCCCTAGCCCATCTTTCGGAACAAAAATAATATAAGATCATGTTTTATTTTTGGGTAAATGCGGTATTCAACATATGCATGTTGCCTAAGTCTGCTCTCTAAATTTTCAGCAGTGTGTTAAGGGTGCCGCACATTCTTTTCAGTTTTTTCCTGATCTTTCTCAATTTGAATTGCAAAGAAGGACTTACAATTGAAGTCAATCCTGCATGGAGTTAAATATCTCATACGATATACAAAACGATAGTTTGAGCTTTGCATTCTTTGTCCAGTAAGTAGAAGGAAAATTGTAAATTATTGATAGTAAGATAACATGATTTAGTGTACAGTATAAGAGGCTTTTGGCAGTCTGTCTGATATAGCAAAATTAGTTTTAACAGATTTATGCTGGATCTTGAATAAAGTCATAAAACATTTGTTACAATTTTAAGTTGACCTAATAAATTTAAAAGAAAAAAAATAGGTCTAGATAAAAAAGCATTAAATTATTTTTCCATCTCAGGGAGCAAATCTCCACATCTTTAAAACATAAATTTATCAAGTTTTGTTTAAATATTGTTTAGGCTATCAAACACCTATTTATGGTTGTAGGCTTTTTTTTTCTTTGGGATTTGTGATGGAGGTATTGCTGGGAAACTCAACTGTAAACACAAGACTCTTTCAATGAATTTTAAGCATGGAAGCCATATATTTGTCTATGTTTAATGTGGCAGCTCTCAAGACTTGAATTTATGTCTCGATATGTTTTTCAAGTTCGCTTTTAAGGATCTCTTCAAATGCTATTAACAGGTCATGGGTTAAGATGACTTTGTCCAGTCCGCGAATAAATAGTTATAACTGGTTTTGTTCAGAATGAGTATCTTGCAAAAATAAATCATAGCTTAGGGATCTTTCTACTTGAAAGTGTGTAAGAAGCATGTACAGGTATAAGACCAGACCTTTATAAAAAAAAATCTCAGAATTCCGAACATTACATTTGAAAGAAAAGCATGTGATATCTTTCGATCGTTGATAATGGCATAGATATAAACCTGCTTGATGATACATACATTGTACCATCATTGTACATTTATGTAATTAATTGAGGTTGAATTGCTAAATTTCATCTTTGCAGTCCATTAGATTAAACATTTTCTACATTAGATTACACCTTTTCATTTATCATCCTTTATTCAATATGATGTGAAAGAAAAAAATGAAGATTGAATACTACAAATCATATCTGTCCTTTGAAAACATTGCAGTGAGTTGCAGGTTGTATTGCAGCTAAGGAAAAGGAAACTATTTAAATCATCTTGCATTATGAGTGTGAAAGAGCGGACGAGTGTGATTTGTTTCTAAGTATGATTTAAGTGTGTGACTTGTGATTTAGTGACTTTGGATCGCATACACACCCGAGTACTGCAGGAATTAAGTACAGTGATAGCCTAACCATTATTTTTAATCTTCACAGACTCTAGAATAAAAGGAACTGTACCACAGGACTGGGGCATAGCAAATGTGGTGCCTATATTTAAAAAGAGAAAATAAATAAATTCACTGCCCTCATAGATTGTGATGCAAAAAAAAGTTCAAATTTATTGAAGCGACTGTGAAGTCATTCGACATTTCGACCCCATCTGGGTCTTAGTCAGGAGTCGCTTAACCCCTTAACGATCGCGAGCCTTAAAATTACGTTCTAGCGGTCATAACGTTACTGCCCGCGGTCTGCCGGCAGCATCATGCTGCAATCGGCACACATCTCAGCTGATTTTCACAGCTGAGATGTGTGCCTGCTAGGCACGAGAAGAATCGTTATCTGCTCGTGCCGTTTAACCCCTTATATGGCGCTGTCAATATGTGACAGCGCCATTATAAGCGCGATCGCGGTAAACTTTTACTTACCGCCCGATACCGGAAGTCACGTGACGCGATCACGTGACTTCCGATAGTTGTCATGGTAGCACAGGGTCATGTGATGACTCCTGTACTACACCTGACTTGCTTTCACTTTCGCTGTGCCAGCGGCACAGCAAAAGAGAAAGAGAGCATATCTGCTGTTTACAGCCTTGTAGCTGTGATCAGCAGATACTGCAGAGCGATCAGATTGCTGATCGCAATAGCCCCCTAAGGGGACTAGTAAAATAAAAAAAAAGTTAAAGAAAAAGTTTTAAAAAATTAAAAAAAAACAAAAACCTAAAAGTTCAAATCACCCCCCATTCGCCCCATTGAAAATTAAAGGGTTAAAAAAAGAAAAAATATACACACATTTGGTATCGCTGCGTTCAGAAACGCCCGA